>NW_027272077.1:0-277500 GCF_040938485.1 Diadema antillarum | reverse complement strand
CCGGTGAAAACAGGTAGAAAAGAAAAATACGGTTTCTTTTTATTTCTGGTCTATCAAATGTAAGTCTGGTATCAATCAGTTTAGTGTATGGTTCCGTTTCTGAGCAAGAGTATGTTTAAGGTCTTTAATGTTTAGAGCCGGCTTTAGCAACCTATGCCACCGCCTCACACTTTGTCATCCACGGTGTGTAACAACTACACTGATGCGAATTGGGCTGAGATGTCGGCTCTGAGCTAGGATACATGGACCGCGCGGGCGGACAGAGCATCAAAGCCATTGCACAATTACGTGGATGACCGCGCACAGGTCGTTTGATTATTCACATGCAGAAAGAGAGAGGAAGGGAAGGACGGACGTAAAGAAATAGAGAGAGAAAGAAAGGGGAAGAGATAGGCAGATAGATAGATAGATGGATAGATAGATAGATACAGAGAGAGGGGGAGGAGGAGGTGATGTCGGTTCAGGGAGGATGAAAGGTCGTAAGACTTGCTTGAAGGTGACATTATGCTAAATTACTTGTTCCTTCAAAAGAAAAAGCAATGAAATATTTCGGAGATAAACAAATGAACATTTTTCTAAAGGAAAACTGGCTGTATTCGTCTATTTTACTACATACGTTAAAACATTTGGAACATTTGGCTTATTATTGGGTTGCAGGTGTCTGTTTGGAACCCAATAATTCCCTCAGAAGACTATCTCTTGCTATCATTTCGTTATGTTATCGATGTGGTAAGACATTAGAAGGACTATTGTTGACTATTTTGTCTCGTACGAAGGACAAAAGTCAAACACTGACCTTTAGTCTGCAAGGATTACTGGTAGCACAAAGCGATGTAATTCAACATCTTCATTAGATCGAATAGTTCAGCGGATTTTCTCAGGCATTCCTCAGTATGTGACAGCACAGTTTACCTAGCAAAGTGTCGCCCACAGAATATGAGACAACAACAGCAAACAACAAGCAAGCAGTGGAACGAATGCAAACGATCATCGAATGTTCCAGAAAAATCGCACAAAAACAGCAAATGTCATTAACATGCCAGTGAGCCATCGAACATTCCGTCATTCGAGGATGGTGAAAAAAAAACTGTTTTGATCACGTGACTATCTCTTCACATGCCTGAGACACCCCATAAGGTTGAACATGACTACAACACCAGTAATTACTGTAATGATATCGCCAAACTTTATTACAGTTCCCTAGTGAGTCATCTTCCTTTGTGATTATGAACCCACCAAATTCATTATTCTGAAATAATTCCCTAAAACTGATAATGATAAATCAAACATTAGTAATCATGTTTTTTAATGGGCCTTAAGTTCGGCAGCTTCATAAGCTGATAAGTACACTTCGACACTCTCTAATAAGATGAAGAGAAACACATACAGCTTACCCCTCCTTGAAAAAAAAATCATAACACTACTTATTCTCCTTTGAGTTCGAAAAGAAAAGAATTCAATTTCGAAGCCAGCCGATCGAGTTGACGAAAGATTCCTAGTAATCTCTCACTCCTATTTTGCACTACAAGATGACCTCCTGAAGGGACACAATTACTTGAAAATCATGTTAAAAGGAAGAATTAAGATAAATTAGGCAAAGGAAACTCGTAAGACTTACATTTGTACCCCCTAAATGTAAATGCTAATATGCACAGGAACATCACAGTTACCTCGGCAAATGCGCCTCTTGTCAGAATCCTCCAAGTACCGAGTGTTGTCTGACGGGTAACAATTATCTTTCTCTTGCGACTGATCTTTTTTCTGTTGTTAGTTTGCTTGATTTATTTAGTTTTCACTGTCTGCATAAACACAAAGGAACACATCAACAACAGCAACAACAACAACAACAACACATCGTTATGGTAAGATTGAATTCAGATTTGTTAGAGTCATACATGATTGATATTCTAGTAACTGATCTGAACCTCTCTTCAGCGTTGTATCGGTTTCCCAGCCCTCACTCCTCACAGTAGCACAACTCCATATCATGTGCACGCGCGTACCGCCTCTACAGATCTGATAATTTCGATTATCGATACAAAAAGAAGTCATTTATGATTATGCGCCTTACAGCCGAGGAGTTACCTACATGAGCGCGAACATTTGACCCCAGGCGACAGCTCATGCGCTCTATCATATGTGAAGATGTGGTTCTTTTGTCCTTGCTCTGTCGTGAATGGTACTTGGGGTTTATGCCCTAGCTCCGGTCCTTGACTGCCGAGTGATGTAATATACCGGGCGGTATGTTACTAATTGCTCTCATTTTCCTCGCGCATGACGATTGCGCGGGAATATCTTGAGCGACGATAAAAAGCGACACGCACGGATCGTCTTTATGTACAGCACATTGCAAAACTGTTATGTAAGACTGGGTATAATTATCCCACGAGACAATCTAAAGAATTTCATCTTCCCTTAGTTAGAACTGTACACACTCAAAATACATTTGTTTATACCGGACCCAGATTTTGGAATAGCTTAGATAATGATCTAAAAGAATCTGTGAAGTTAATTACATTTAAGTATAAACTCAAAAAATATTTGTTTTCTAAATATACCAGTTAATTCTGTTCAATGAAAAAACCCGTCATGTTTCACTTTTCCTTGAGATTTTGTAGTGTGTCCACAGACCTTTTCCATCCCTCTCCTTTTCCTTCTCTATTCTTCCCTGCTCCTTTTTCCTCGTTCTTCGTTGTCCAGTATCTGTCTGAGTGCATTTCCTCAAATTCTGTTATTTCTGTGTATTGTGTTGTTGTTGTTGTTGTCGTCGTTATGTTTTTTGTGGCCGATTGCATATCTTCCTTTCCGTTCAATTTTCCTGGCACACCTGACCCCATAGTGTCTGTGCCACAAATGTGATATGTTATATAGTTTATACGTTTGCATCCTAAAATCCTAGTAAGTATTGTTCATTATAGTATCAACATCATTATATCAATGAGTAAAATGTACAATAGTATATAGAAGAATTTAAAATGTATATGTCTTCTTAGTATAACAAATTGGTGCTTTTGTTCCAGTGTTCCACGTTTTACAAGCGTGGCTTTTTTAGTGGAACACTGTTTTCCGTCATTGTGATTATTTACTATTTTTGTTGCAATGACAAAGTGTATTGTTTCTTTTTTACGACATCATTCGTGTATAATATACTTTATATTGTATTGAAAAAATCCTTAATCAGACGAGTGTAAGAGAAATGAAAAAAAAAATGTATCACTTTGGATTATGTCAACTTTTTCTTTTCTTTTCTTTGTGATGATGGAAATAAATAAACTATTGAATTGAATTGAATTGAATTGGGTAGATATTATGTCAAACTGGCAGTAATGTAGAGACAACTTGATGGAATAATTATGCAGTGACATTCGTGAGATAAGCATCCATGTGCGTTGGCAACGTACATGTGTTGAGAAAATGCTTTGTGCTTTTTTGTTTTTTCTATTGTCACACTTCTTAACTATTTTCTTATCAATTCTAACATAAAAACACACAAAAAAGACTCTGCTAAAATATGAAATAAAGATTTCCACTTGGTGAATGACTTGATAATCAAGTTAAGATAACATCGTGATAGTGCACTGTAAAAACATCGGTGTTAGATTTAACACCACGGGTGTTAAATCTAACACCGATTAAACTTCCATAAAGGACCACACCCACAGGTGTTAAAAATGCACTGTGATGGTGTTGAAAAGTGTTCACCTGACACTTCGTGGTGTTAATTTAACACTGTACCTGGTGTTATTTTGACACTGTACTGGTGTTAATTAAAAAATGACACCACATGGTGTTGATTTGATATTTGTTGGTGTTAATATCAATGGTTTAACACCCGTCCAGCTTCAATAAGAGACCACACCAGCTGGTGTTACTTTGGTGTAAATTTATTTTCACATTTTTTTTTTCAAAAATCTAGTATTTCAATGTAAAATTCTTGATCGTCTTGTTTAAATTAAAAATCAACAAGAAGTGCAGTTACTAAGAAACTCTTCAAAAACAGTTTAAAATTTGGAAATGACACCCGGAGGTGTTAATTTAACACCATAAATGAGCACCGAAAATTTTACACCAGCTCGGTGTTCATTATTTAACACCGGACTTTTTGCAGTGTAACATTCTAAATGCAGACATGATTTCATATCAGCTGTATATGATGCACTCGTAACAAGCGATGCAGAATGGTATGCCTTGTAAAAGCAATAGACAAAGCATGAGAAAATAGCACATCGGGCACTGGCTGTGCTTGCTCTATATTGAGGCATGCCTGCAGAAGCGTTTCACCTGCAGTAAACGATGGGTTTTCGTGTGCAGGATTTACTCCGGAGGGTAATTGTGGAACAAAGTGATGTAGACACACCACAACTATTGAGCATAATAATGTAGTTTTCGAAGACACGCAATTAGGTGATCCCTATGGAATGTGTGCATGCCTCCTAAAGGCACCATCATTGTCGGATAGATTGAGTTTGTCAAATGATGATGTTTCTTTTGATATAAATGTGTATAGTGTTGACACTATACACACCGTTGGTCTCGGCCGTGTGTTTGCTCGGATTTCCGTACGTGCGACTTACGACCGTTTTCCGGTGCCGGGCCCGCAAAACGTGAATTTACACGAATAAGGAGCAATCAAGTGGTAATTTATTGCGTTGCGCCGCCGAATCCTCGTTGATCCCAAATCTTGTGAGACAACGCGGGGCCAAGGGCTCGTGATCATTCCCCGGTGTTATTGCAGGATATGGGCCGCTCCTTGGAGGGAGATCGGAATTGGACGTACAATTATCGGCCGAGTGACATTTTCCCCTCTTCCCACTGGGATGTTATCCCCTTTTCATTCGGGAAGGAATCGTGACCTCTAATTACTTTGATGGGACATTCCGCTGCATTGCTGTCGCACGGCAAAACTGCGCCCCATTCCAATGTCTTCTCCGTCGAGAAACTGTGCGGGTAAATGTATCCGTTCCTTCGCAATGCGCTTATTATGAGTGACACCAACTCTTTTGGGGGTTGAAATTTAGGACGACTTTCTATAATGGACGTCAGACTATACAAAAGAAGTGTCGCAAATTTTGTCAAGAATACAAGCTTCTTGGATTTCATTTTCTTGTGACAGCTCGTGTTTGAATAATTATTGTCACATACCTTTCCTAGACTTCAATTCCGTTGATTAAGGAAAGGAATTCAGGAATGAAATTCGATTTCTTATTGTTGATTTTTCTTAAGATATATAGATAAGAAATAAAAAAGTCACTTCATTTCGTTTCAAAAAGATATCTTGCTTGAAGATTGACAAGTATCGGCTCCAGAGTGAATATCTATATTTACTGGATTTCAGTTAACGTAGAAGTACAAATTGTGTATTATAGAAAAGATTATATATATATATATATATATATATATATATATATATATACACGTTATATATATATATATATATACACGTATATATATATATATATACACGTATATAAGTAACATCAGTATTTTTTCTACGAAAAGTATAGTATATCTTTGTGCTAATCTTGTTGGTTAGGGGCGTTGTCTCTATTACAGTTTTCAACGATTCAATAACAATTCAACCTCGATTTAATCGAGAAAGCATTATAGATTGATCTGATTTTCTTCCTTTTTTTTTAGCAGATGCCAAACGAAGGTGACCGAATGTGTCCTCGGACTCGAATTCATTTTTTTTAAACCGGTTCGCCATTGTCACAATGTGTGTTGCGCGTGTGTGTGTCCGTGTGTGTGTGTGTCTGTGTTGCGCATGTATATGAATGTGTAGAGAGAGAGAGAGAGAGAGAGAGAGAGATGGCGCCACGGTGTCACGTGATGCTTGCTCCTGAAGGCGCCACCGCGCGCTTTTTGCTTCTACATACATACCTTTTCCTTTTGACACAAAGAAGTGCTTTTATTGACCCCTTCCAGTCTCGACACCTTTGGTTTCAACACCCCTCCCCCCCCCCCCACACACACGCACATAAATGCACACAAACGAGTACACACACAAACACTCACACACACGCATACTCTCTCTATTAAACACACATTACACTCACACATGCATACCGTTACACATGTACCTCCTTTGCTGAAATCAACCCCAGTCTGCCAGGTGAAGCAAAGTGCTTATCAACGCCTACAATCAAGGCGTGGCTATCGTCGCTATGTTCTCCTTCCATTTGTTTGATCAACGCGGCAGGGCGCCTTTCCGACGCCATTTTGTGATGGTCATCATTATGTTCAATTCCAAAACGCTTACAAAAAATACAACAGGGTTACTATAATTACTTGGAGATTTCCGGGCGATGAAAATAGAGAGCATTTTTTAAAGTATTACTTGATTCTTCACTTCACTTGGTAACAGTACCCTACCTTTAACATTACTTCTCGGTCTGTGTGTTTGTATTACCTGTGATCATGTCTTTGTGTATGTTTGCGTTTTTGTGTGTCTGTGTGTGTGTGTATCTATATATATATATATATATATATATATATACATATACATATACTATATTATTATATAATAATGTTTATGTGTTCTTTCAAAGACGGTGTGTATATCTGAACACATTTCTCAGTCGTTCAATTGCTTCCATTTAGGTTTCTCCTTTAATACAGAAAAAAAAATCCTTGACTAAATGGCTGCATTTTTCGTAAAGCAACAAAGAGCAGTCCTTCCTGTGCAATTCATTTCCACTATGTAAAGTACTAGCAGATCCTGTTGACTTAACTCCTGTCTTAGGCCCCTATATTTCTCCACAGATTATTAGTAAAGGAAAGGGTTAACAAAAGGGAAAGGTTCTGTCCTGCTTATGATCTTGAATGGTAAAAAGAAAGTGTTATTATACTCGCAATCGTCCTTTTTGTGGTTCCTTTTTCAACCTCAATTTTTCGCGCTCGGCAAAAACGTTTGGGTAGTCAAACGGACGGGTGTCATCATCACGAATCCATCTGGACAGTGCACGACTTGCTGTATGTGTTGCGGCCGCGTGGCAACTTACGCTTGCTCTTGTACTCTTAACTCTCCGAGGGTACCTACAACCGTCCCAGTTTCTCGGATATGGCTAAGTTGAAACCTGGTTTGCTTTCCGTTATCATTGGAAATGTGACGTCTATCGGTTTTCGCCCCTGCTATTATCGGTGACTACACTTATGTTTTTGAATATCTGAGGCACACGTCTTTATATTTTGTTTTCATCAAAGAAGGAAAAAAGTAGAACACAAACGTTATTAGAGTATACGTTATATGGAACACAAAGGAAACAATGAAAAGACTCAAGACAACATGTAAATGGACGTTTTAGTTTGTTTTTATGACTATCTTAATTCTTTATTGACAAGTACTTTCGGTATAAATGCCGAACAAGTATCCTTGGGACAACAGAAATCAGTTCTGCGTAATTAAAAGCTGTCGTTGTCTGTATTTCGTGATAAAGAAAATAAAGTTAGTTAACTCCAGCCTTGGAAGTTAAACACAACATGCATTCTAAAGAAAATACCTTTCGTCAGAAATATCCAGTAGTCCTCTAAGCCACTTTTACTCCCTGTACTCCCCCCCCCCCCCTTTTCTTCTCCGTTTGTATTGTTAAACTCATTTTTGTTGACTGTCATGTAGCCATTTTTACGGTGTACGTATTTTGTTTGAGTTAAAGAAAAATAGGAAATAAAAAGTAGAGGATATAATCATTATTCATCACGAGTTTCAGGAACCATAATCTCGATTTTGCATACTCGTAATCTATGTCATGAAATACACGAGAAATAGAATACAGGAGTAGTTTGGCAAGTATTTACACTCTATGATACCACATGCCTTTGTTTTCAGTGATTCTCCTTCTTCAAGTCATATTTGAAATAGGAACAAATAAAAACTCTTACAATTACATCTGCTACGCTCCACATATGTTTTGAATCTTCAAGCATGGTCATTACAGTCCACTCAATCAATACTCTACTCTACTCTACTCTACTAAAGAGAACAGATTAATGTACTGTGGTATATAATGATTATATGTAATGACTAGACCGGCCCGTTCTTGGCCGCTTATCTTGAGATTAATGATAATTAATGATACTCTACAGTCTATCTTGTTTGTTTAACATCAAGAGATGTTGGCGTTGAATTTGCAAAAGAATGAAAAAAAAAATCTGCGTATCTAAACTATTATAAAAAAAAAAAACCTATCCAATGTGGCCTTGGGTCTTGAAAACTATTAGGACGTCAGTCAGCTGTTAAGGCTCGTGCGAGCTTTTAACCTAAATTATGACAGGTCGTGTGGCGTCTCCCCCGCGTCTTTACCCTAGACCGCGCTTCGCCGATATCGAGAGGTTCGGTCAACAAAGAAAATTGGAACGATAAACAATTGCCGTAGTCGGTGGGAAATTGCAAATTATGACAGACATCACTAGTCATCAAGGAAATGACATTTTGACGACACTTATTTGGTGTATATACATAATATGTTATTACACATTGTTGTTGGCCATGCAATATAAACTCAGAGAGTCATAACGTCCACTTTAGATCCCGCTGATATTACTTGATTTTTATTTCCTATTGGCTGAGTCAACAGCTTGTGAAATTTGCAATCGTTTGAAACTAGTGAGTTTTCTTGAGAATTGTCCAAAAAAAAAAAAAAAAAGGAAAATGCGTAATTTGTATGGTTCACATCTCTAACCCATAACTGTGTTGAGTAGATGATAGGTCTAATGCGGGTCTTTCTTCGTCTTAAGTGGCGCTGTCACATCGCGGTCGTAAAACGAATCCGTGATAAGAGTTGAATTAACTACATGTTGCACTTTAATTAACGTAAGCGTCACGCGCTGTTCGAAATCCCGCTTTAGCCTGGCTAATAAAGCATCGGATTCAACGTACTTTTTTTCTTCTTGGGTGCTCTGCATCACCAATGTTGCTCAATTCATGTCATGTTTCGTGGAACGTGTTAATAAAAGAAGGAATACATCAGGCATCAGACGTCAGACATTGATGTGTAATAGTGCTCCCTCTAGGCAGGAAACGTGTGTCTTTTTGTTCTCATAATGTTTCTAGCCCATATCGACGTGTGCGAATTTGAAGCTAAGCCTTCGATATGATCTAGTTGAAATATCAAAGCAACAGTCTAGGGTTTTTGTTTGTCTTTTTTGTTGTATTTCTTATAGAGAAAGAAAGAGAGAGCGAGCGAGAGAGAGGTTTTGCATATTGCTACCATAAAGCCACACGATCCTGGAAATCGTTCACATGTGAAAGAGAAAGCTATCATGACAGTATCTAAAATACATACCATGAATGTACTCCATTAATCTCTCATCTTTTATATGTTTCATCACGAGGTATTTATCAGGATGATCTCATTCCAGTTAACTGCATTTCTCCCTTCAATCCATAAGGAAGAATGTAAAAGTATTAGTCACTCTCTGAAGAGTGTATGTCCTTAAAAAAAGAGGATATACATTCTGGTGGTTTTATTTGAGTGGCAGTAAGACGGGGGGTGCAGTCCTTGTCTAGCTGTCCTCTTTCCACTCTATCGTGAAGTGGGAGGGTAAACATGACGGAAGTAGATCGACTAACACTTTGATGATATCAGTGTACTTGTGGTGATTTCTGTCGAGCAACCGTTCATCCCTTCTGTCGTTGGTGCTTTTCTTATCCCCTCGAGAAACCACTACGGTTTGTACTGAGCGGTTGAATAAGATTGACCCAAAGAATCATGGTACTGATTACAAATAACATGATGACTTGATAACCGAGTCTAACTAAAGATTTATGACAACACGATGAAATGATTGACATAATAAGGGGGACGTTTCACGGTGCTGGGGAAAACCAGACGTGTACTGCACGGACGTTTTAAAGTGCATGATGGCACACAGACAGGGAAAGAAACGAACTGAGAGTAATTGCCGCGAAAAATATTATGTTTAATCCCTCTAAAAAAAACTTCAGTGATCCACGACATATTCTACATGGCTTTGCTTAAAGTTTATTACCTTACCATATCACTATTCACATGCAGATGTAAATGCTTTGTATTCAGACAGTTACATTGTGTTTATGTGGTGTGTATTTTTTTTTTGGGGGGGGGGGGGGTAGAAATGGAGAATGAATGAAATAAAATGGAATGGAATGGAATGGAATGAAATGAAATGAAACGAAATGAAATGAAAGAAATGAAATGAAATGAAATGAAATGAAATGAAATGAAATGATATGAAATGAAATGAAATGAAATGAAATGAAATGAAAGAAATGAAATGAAATGAAATGAAATGAAAGAAATGAAATGAAATGAAACGAAAAAGAAATGATGTATCGAATGGGGAGATACGTGATGGATTCAAAAGACTATAAGCATTTACTCCATACATCCACCTTCCTTACAAACAGACGGGTTGCACCTAATTGCTTTGATATTATCAATGCCGCAATCTTCAATCCTCTACGCCACCCTACACCCCCTCCCCACTCACACACAAATGAAATGGAGCAATGACATGATTGATTAAATGAGAGAAGCCTTTCAAAATGTGGTGGATCCGTTGAGGTTGCTACGATATCATCAATACACCAATCTTAACCCATACCCCCAATACACACAACCACGCATTAACTGGAACAATGGAATGTTGGGACAAATGAGACATTAAGCCTTTCAAAGGAAAGACGATCAATGTCTATTTTCCCTACTGGAGCAAAGAATCATCATTGATTTTTTTTTTCTGATTTTTTTTTTTTGGCTCTAGATTCTTTTATATTTGGTTCTTGCTGTTGTTGATCCTTATTTTCATCGCGGCATTATTGCTATCAAGGCCGTCCGATCACCCAGGATCGTTAGCAACGAAATGAGGTTTCTCACTTGGTAGGGGCTGTGGCGCCCTGTACCATTAATTATATACGACAATTAGCAATGTCAATAATGACTGATATTATGCATTCCTCTGGCAAGTCATTACATTGGCAAATGTCACGAGTGCTACTGCCTTCTAGAAAGGGAGCACCGTCGGGTCAAAGCCTTACGAATTTCATTTTTTTTTTAACGGAAAACGTATGATTTCTTTATGAAGTCTCGTTTTCCTATCAAAGTCATGTGACGCGTTTCGCTGCGGTCACGTTATAGAAGATAAATTGGGCATCCGAAGATATTTTCGCTCTCCTCTCCCCCTCTCTAGCAGTATTCGCCTGCTCTGTTTTAATAGATTCTCGTTACAAGAACAGTTGATGAATCGTCTAAAACAAAGCATAAAGCTATACAAAGACGAATACTCTTTATGAGATGCATGTACGTTTAAATGATCACACACACATTATTCATCGACACACAGACGCATGCACACAATCCCTCATTCAGAAACACACAAGTGCTCACACACACACACACACACACACACACACACACACAACACTCACGTAAACACACTATGTCATCGACAGTATCCGTCGCCCCTGATACAGGGACGAACCAATGATGTACATCCATGCGCCACCGCTTGACTTCATTTTATGAAAGCAAGACAAGAAAAGACAGTATGTGATGCTTGCGTTTCATTCACCGGAACATCATACTTTGCTTATTACAGGGAAGAGCGATAGTGTTGTCTGGTAGGCGTGGGAGTGACATGAAGATCAAGATCTCCAAGAAAGTGTTCTTCCATCCCCCCCCCCCCTCCCCCACCCAGCGATTCCCTTCTCATGCTATAATGAACACATTATGAGCGCAAGATGATACATGTACATGCATGCCCTGGACTGATAATACGGAAAAAAGATAAACAAAATAATATAGTGATGATGATAACAAGAATTACATAACGCCAATAATGATGCTAATAATGTTAACAATAATAACAAAATAATCCAAACTTAGACAAAGTCAAGAGAGTTGGAGTTAAGAGTCCAAAACCCAACAGGTCAACTCAAAACATTATAAAAGCAGTATACATATGCCGTACAGAATATAAATGTAATATCCTTTTCCAATATTTCAAAACAGATTTTCAAACTTGGATCGGAGAGGGCTCAGAAAACAATCTGAGTTTTTTTGACAAAAATATGATATTACTATTTGTACACCAGATCACGTCATTTTCATCATAATTTATGTACTGATTATATATATGTATGTATATATATATATATATATATATATATATATATATATATATAATCATCTATTTATCTATATTGCCCAAGAAACACTTACTAACAAGAATAAGGTTATGTATGTGCAGGCGATTGTTTATTTCTCTGTCTATCCGCTGGCACAATAATTCAAAAAGTCATGAACGGGATTTAATGAAACAGTCAAGAAAAGTTGGCCATCGGAACAGATGATAGAGATAAAAGATGATAAAGTTTTGGTAGTAATTCCGTATCACAGTCTGGATGACGGCATATAGGATGGAAATCACAACATGGGTGATGGAAATGAGCTGCTTGGGGCGAGTCTGAATTCCCCGAGTGTTTTATTCGTTCCTCTACACCATCCCTTCATTATTCTGCCCCTGCTTGGTAATATTTGCGTGTACCTAGTATATTAAACATCACTTACTAGTAGTTTATGGACATGATATACCTTGGAATTTCATACCTCCTTACAAACAATATTCTACGTGTGCTTTTACCTATCAGCTTTTAAATGGTGTTGAAAATAAGTCCATGAGTTCACTTTGCGAATGAAACATATAGTAATTATAGGAAAAGTGTAGTATATGTATTTTATTTTTTTTCGCTTTTTTTTTATTCAACAAGACAGTGTCATAATTGCGATATCGGTCGTCTCGCAGATTCTATTACATTTGGGTGATGAATTACACTTCGCGTACCGTTGGGAAATTTCATCTGTTTTTGATGGTGGAAGGCAGCGGTACACCCCCAACAATTTTGTTTTCCATAGAAGATACCCTCCTCTCTGAAGTGTCATAATTCAAGCACAAGCCATTCAACTTGCAACTCTGCCAGACCCTTGGAGTCAAAAATAAATTGTTATTTCATGGTATTTCGTTTTCTTCTTCTACTTCCTTAGGAAATGAAATATGACTCTGCATCTGCTATCAATAAACTATACACCATCTCGGTATGTTATAGTCGTTTCTGCGGGCAATGAGCTTTAGAGCGCTCTAGATTTGAGCTCATACTTAAAGAATACGCTAGTGGTGGGTGTTGATATCATCCTACGACGTGTGTTATTTGTGATACGGATAAAAAACAACAAATAAACCACATGCTATTACTATGTTCTACTTGAGATGCCAATGCATACAAAATCGCTCCGAATCTTCACACTCGATTTTAAATAAATCAAAAGGGTGTCTGATATTTGATACATGGCGTACGTGTTTTGTGTGCACAGTTCGGCTGGCGCGACAACCAGACACGTTGCCGTGCAGAATGTTACCAGATCTTCAGGGAACGTGGAGGGAAACGCTAGGAACGATTCCCCCTGAGATGGGATCGGTCGCCCGTATTCTGAGGTCGAGTTATGATATGCATAGCACCGTGGCTTTAATCAGGTAGCGGCGTGCTCTCACTAGGAGCAGCCATCATCTCCCAATCCCGCGTGACACAAGGCTAGGAACCACTGGGTCTGGGTCACCGGATTGATATAGTTTAAGAGTGTACAATCTGAGCGGAGTGAATGCACAAGCACTCTTTTTTTTTATTTTTTTTTTTTTTTGGGGGGGGGGGGGTGGTTAATTCAATGAATACTGATTGATGATACATACTATTATACTGCAGCTTTTGGTGAAAACTGTGGATTTCCGGTAAAAGATAATAGATAGATGTAATAGCGTAATAATGTAATAGATGGGTTATGAAAATGCGCTGGCAATCATTTTGATAATTCATACAGGAAAATGGCGATTGCATGTTTTATCTCGCTGGTATGGTTATGAATACCTGGTTGTATATTGGATGCTCAATGTGCCTGACAGTGATAACCAAGTGTGTTTGTAGGTGTTTGTTTGAATGAAGACGTGTTCATGTGTCCAAACAAAAAAAAAAACGACGCCATTTTGTGTATCAATCATATTTATCAGAAGCAGAAACAGCGGTGTGAGGGCGGATCAGGTTTTAAACTTCACGGTGCATGGTACGCTTTACTGGCGCTTTTTAACAGTGCCAATATCCTCGGCATGCAATGCTTAACGTCCATGTTTACCGGTGGGACTGAATCAGCACAGATTATTAGTCATAATAATCCTCCGCTGCGGCCCAAGGAGAAGCCATCATATAGCAAAATGCCCTACTTCCCTTGCGATATGAGATATAAACGATAAGAATAATTGTCAATGCGACTTGCTGACCTTTTTTCTCTCGACTATCTTCAGTATTCCCATCTTGCCTTGAGTCCCTTGGAGAACCATATCACCTCCCATTTCCCGGGATTTATGGTCAATCTCACATTTATCTTATTACCAGAGGGGAAAAGATGACAGCCTCCCGAGCAAACATTTCATGTAGGCCTATGTGCCTTGTATTTGCATAGTATTAGTGTGGCTGGCATCGATAGATAGACATACTAGTTTTGACGAACGTATATACTCGTTGCAAGCTTCCAGATCACGATCTTATCTTATTAAAATATCCCCCTGAATCTCGTCTCTTTATTACATTTATGTAGGAGGGTTTTTTTTCTGTTTATATATAAATGCACTGGAAATGAGAGCTGGACCTCCTAAAAGAAGAGGCAGGCTCCATCAAACTGTTCAACTTCTTCAGCACAAGGGGAGAAAAAGAGAAGAACGTGGCTGGAACCGTCTGCGAGGGCGAATGGCGCTCACGCGCAGGCAGGTTCTCTCTTTCTCCTGCGCCCGTCTCCATGGCGGGGCTCAGTTGGGAGTTTGCCGCGTCTGCTAGCGTTATTTATAGGTGCGAAGCCACGACGCCAATGGACCGGCGTTCTCCAATATTGATGATTCAGGATCATGAATAATTACGTGTGCATAAAACAATAAAAACTATTCGCGGCAGCCCGACACGAGCGAGCGAGCACTCGGGAAGGACGATTGCTGTCGCATTGATAATGTTTGTTTGTGGTTGTTGTCTTTTTTTTTTTCCTAGACGACTGAACAACATTGCAAGTTACCCGTTCGCCCCAAGAGTGACAATTTACCAAAGTTCACGCTGGAAATGTGGTGGTAAATGGGGTGGTCACGAGCCACACACAAACACAGGTAGACCAACACCCGAACAACATCACTCACACACAAGCTCGTTCCCCCTACCCCTACACACACATAATAACACATTATACCAAATCGGGCTATGTATACTTCAGACTGTGCATGGACGTTATAAATATAGTCTGTGGCGCAACCGAACATCCCATGTCAACGCAGCCTATTCTATTACCCTGTGTGAACACAGCTGGTACTTTTTTTCTTCATAAATTTGTTGTTGCAAATCTTCGTATTGGGAAATGTATACCAGCATTGTCTTTCCTACAAAACAAATAATGTATAACTCATTGGACAGTAAATACTCCCCCCCCCCCTCAAAAAAAAAATCGCCTTTCTATTTCTTTTTATCTCGTTTTATAAACCTGAGAAATAACCAGTGAATGTGGACTTTCTGTCTATTCAAGTTCACTATCCAAAGGTTTATTGCCACCAATGTCGCCACAATGATATCTTAAGGTTATTGGTACGGTGGCACGCCGTATGTGATGGCGGAAATCTTAGCGATACCAGGCGTTAATCGAGCCCAGTTTCCCGCGGGGGATCCAACGCAGAAGTTGCATTGTGTCGTATTATCAGGGGCATTATTCCAAGTGTCAATTGTGTCGTGATTAATGCAGAATACAGCACGGCCGAAAAAAGAAAAAAACCGCTTCCATCGAAGAGAACAAAAATCGTATCAGACCATTTTTATTTGCACATTTCTTTATATCATTAACTCCTACCAGTATACCCTGGCTCGGGAGATTGTCGTATTGATTCCGAAGCTCTCCCGAGGAGGGGGAGGGGTGGGGTGGTCTGGTAATCATCATGAAAGATCTTGTAACGCCTGTAAAAGCCAGACTGTAATGCAATGTAAAGCACATTACATAATCCCGAGAGTCACGTGCATATTATATAGACCGCGATATAATGGGTTTATTATCACATTAGTGCATCTAGTGATTGAATTCCAAGGATTTGAGACGCTGTCTAAAACCCCCGACTAGTCTTGACTTCTATACCTTCTATCACCTGCCCCTGGTCATGAAGGCAACATATAACATCTGGGCTGATACCAAAGAATTTCAGGTAGGATTTGAGTTTGCAAAACAAACCAAAACTCCCCACATTCTTACTTAATAGATTAAAATTTCCAATGACTGACGGCCTTCTGTAATTATGTTAGTGATATTTTATTGTACAACAAGCTGGATATTATGTAGTATTCTACTTTGCATTACCTGACACATTTTTTTTCATTGAGAAATATTAGAATAAATTGATATTAAATGAAATGAAATGAATAATGTGAAAAACTTTGCATTCGCATGGAATATCCCGTTTACATGAGCACACAGCTAAGATTAGATAACTGAGATAAAATGTTTGGGAAATATTGTACAAATCGTAAAGCATCCTCAGCAAACACCACGTTGAAAATGGGATTCTAGCCTTAAGACTGGCAATGCAAGACGATAAAAAAAAAAGAGAAGAAGGAAGGGGAGATGGGTAAAGAGATCATTGACTTCTGAGTGTACGTACAACACGCTCACATCACATGGGAGCTTTACAGATGGTGCTATACAACACCTTCTGAGTGCCTTTTTAACCTTTTAAGTCTACATCAACAACAAAATAATGCGCTCTGACAATCATGATGTGCGTCAGAATTTACTTGCATACTACGTACGGTGTAGAAATTTTGACACACGAAATAATATTTCGTGTGTCAATATATATTATATTAATGTTTACTTGTCACCCCCCTGTACTAATCTGCTGATGTACATTTCAACAAACATGTGATGTAGGAAAAAAGAACTTGTAGGATTCGAGCAAGTACCCCGGGTATTTGTTCCAAGTTTATTGTGTCACTGCCGGCAACCAGCGATAGTCTGGTGGTATTGTCGCTGCCCAGAAAGCAATAGATGACAGATTCAAATTTTACTGGTTCCTTTTTTTTTTTTCGACATGGTTGTTAAAAATGTACATCAGCAGTTGCAATCTCGTGAACAGAGGGTGTACATTGATAAAAGATCGGCCATAACACATTTTCACCCTTCTACATTAATAATCTCTGTCTTTAAAGTTTACATGTCTTTTGTTGACGAGGTCATGACGCCGATTCCAATGTTTTGAAAAGTTGAATCACTAATTGCACGGTGACGTTCACTTACTAGTTCTGCGAGGTGGTTACGCTAGAGTTCGTATTTCTGTACAATGAAAGAAGATTGTTTAGAACTTTGTTTGAAAAAAAAAAAAACTCATATGGCCACACACTGACTCGGTTGATATGTTGGCGAGGTGAAGCTGTAAATAAATTAATGACATTAATGGTAGCGACTCATGTGTGAAGCTTAAAGGGTGTGTACAGTTCTGGTCGAGGTGAAGATTTAGCTTTTGACGTTTTGCGAGATATTCAGAAACCACTCTATGAGATGTCAAAGAGCATGTTGTTCTAAGGGGTATCAAATGTTTATTCCATGAAAATCGGTTTTGAAATGGCTGAGATATCCAAAAACAAGGTGAAACAAAGAGAAACTAATAAAGTTTGTCGCCTTTTATTATTAGCACTTTTTTGGCTATCTTAGCCATTTGAAAACCAATTTTCATCAAATAAATGTTGAATTCTTCTTAAAATTACATGCTCTTTCATATTTCATAAGAGGCTTTTCATTATCTCACTTAGGAATGTTCAAAACATGAATCCCTACCTCAACCAGTACTGTACAGTCCCTTTAAGTTTCACTTTTTGGGGGGATGGGGTTATTGTCTACACGACACTTCTTCTGTTACAGTTTGTTATAGTTTAAAGATGAATTTTTTTGTTGTTGTTTTTTTACTTTAAACATTTAAGGAGTCTGTAAGTTCGGGTTCACGTTGAATCAAAAAGCATTAACATGGAAAGGGAAAAGAACAAAGGTGATACTCTTCCTGGACTTGTTTCTATAATGTGGAATGAGTCTAGTTTGATGCAAGTCGGTATGTCCTTTTACAGGTCTTCCTACGCAGCTGATGGGAAGGTTTGTACACGACCCATCTTATGAGGTCGCCGTGAACTCATCGTGGGTAAATAGCCATTCTTTGGATATTCGGGGTGTAATCGAAAACGTGATTTATCAGTGTGGATGTGCTCGTTCGGGTTGGATGTGGGGGATGCCAAATTAGAAGTGTCTGTCGCCTCGAAACTAGTATCAAAGCGGTGCACACACACGACCTCGTCTGATGGGATTTGGGCGAGCTTGAGTGAATGAATAGTATAGAATCACGACGGTGGTTGGAGAACGCACAGCGGACGAACGCAGACGGTATAAGGTTAGGATACGTCCAAGCTTTGTTCGGCGACGATGGACTCTGCCGCCCGCCCGTAAGGCAGCTACCCCGAGTCGCTTGGGAAACGATTTCCGATCGGTGTCTCTATTGTATGTGTGTGTAGCGTGCTTTTCTGTCAAACCACGCGGGTGAGGTTATGTTTGAGTATGGGTCGTTTCGACAGCTCGTACGCAAATAACGAAGTCATAAGAACATTCGTCACCTCTTTCGTCACGTCTGTGAAACACTCTGGCTTGTTCATATTATGTAAATTCCGTCGTTTTCTATCTAATATGCAGAATAACATAGGAGTAACGGTGTAATTCGCAGAGTCATGGAACTCTTAAGTTTATCTGTATTTGTTCATCTTGTTTATTTGTTTGTCTGATGGAAAACAGTGAAGTCTGTTAGAATGGCAAATTATACGAAATTAATGATGTAATCAGTTAACAATTTTTCAATCAATTTGTTTGTAAACTTGTACTTTTACTTTTTTGTGTGTGTACAATAAATTTGCAAATTCTGTGTATGTAATCACACTCGGCTGACTTTTCGGGGCACTAGCGTCTTGCACAAGATCCCTTTCAAGCTTGCAGCGCCTTATACAGTGTCATGTTATCTCCGCATTTGTGTTTTGAATGGGGGTATGTGTGAGGTATGCAGCTTTGCTCAGCAGTTTTGCAAGCCGTTCTGACTTCATCTTGTGGCCTTCACAGCAATATGCACATGATGACTTGATAGAGTATATAATGTATTTATTGAAGTTTTACGTATCGTTTAGAAATTTTACAAAAATGGCTTTCATTATCGCTAGCCTGAAACTAATCATATTGATATGGATCTAATGTAAAAGCTCCCCTCAGAATAATAGTACTATTGAAGTCACCTCGTGCACATAGTTTCAACCAGCTTCCTCTCAGGTCTGGTATACTTATATGATATGTATGCTGATGAGGATGAAAAGAGGAATCATGTTTGCTAACGATTACTTCACCCTTTCACATCCTTAGAATTCTAAAGAATTCTAAAAAATTCTAAAGAATAGATAGGCCTAATGATCACATTCATAATTTGGATGATACCGTGTAGTCTTCATCATTCATCCTTGTCATTACTGACAGTGTAATCAAATCAAAAATAATGACATTCTAATTCCTTGCTATTCACAAGCGTGTGCTTGCTTACAAGTCCAAGGCGTGTATGTGTCTGGTTATTCGCATTTGGTTACATCTGTGCCCGCGTGAACGTCTTAAAATGACATTTACTCTGCGAGACTCGTGGGAAAGGCGTCAACACACGTGAGACGGTTCTATTCAAAGGGTTTTTTTTTTTTTTGCGAGATGTAATTTACAATCTATTCGTTCTAATGCCGGATTATATCTTACAAAGTATCAAAATATCGCTCGTGCGACCACGACAGATATATCGAGAAGTGGTGAGAGATTCCGAGAGATATAAGAGTCAGAAGGAGACAGAGAAACAGACAGACAGACCGACAGACAAAAACACAGACGGACAGCCATGGAGATAATGGAGAGAAGAGAGAAAAAAATCCACGGGAAGAGAAGTATAATCATAGAAAAGGAGAGAGAAAGAGAAAGCGAGAGATAGAGACGGAGAGATAAAAATGTGCAGACAAAAAGGGAGGGGGAGAGAAAGGAGATAGGGAGAGAGAGATAGAGAGAGGGAGAGAGAGTATATTTCTGTGATGTATTGGCATTTCCGTGTGAGCGGAAGTATATCGAGACATCGTTTTTAATGGGCATTTTTAACTGTCTCGCGTTTTTAGATCTTTATCCCAAGGAAAGTTGCTCAAACATGGAGGGAGTCTCGACAAGTAACACGACACTCATTAATGGAAAGACTGAAATATCAAAGGGGAAAATTATTCACAAGTGCAGAATGATAGTAATCTCCTCGACAACAAAAATAGATTGTCATATAGCGCTAATGCATGGGACTATAGTTGCTATGAAGTGCGTCTGAGCTAGATCTGCATTAACTGAAACTTAATATCTCGCCAGCAAGTCATTGCACGGAAAAATCTGTAGGCTTCGGAAAACCTTCATCTGCAAGCGAAAACAATATAAACCTTGGGATGGTTAGCTAACTTGGGGGTATTTCTGCTTGATTTTTATCATCTTCATCATTCTTCTCCGTTTTCTTCTTCTTCTTCTTCTTCTTCTTCTTCTTCTCTTCTTCTTTTTCTTTTTCTTCTCTTCTTCTTTTTCTTTTTCTTCTTCTTCTCTTCTTCTTCTGCTTCTCTTTCTTGTTCTTCCTCCTCCTTCTCTTTTTCTTCTCCTCCTTCTTCTTCTTTTTCTTATTATTATCATTTTTTTTCTTCTTCGTAGACTCCTTCCTCTTCTTCTTCTGCAATACTGACGTTTTGCGTCGTTAGTAATCATAAATTTACGGCATTTCTGAATGATATTTCCCGCAGCGTGTCATGAGGGATGTTGCATAAACTAGGTACAAGATGTCATTTAGTCTGATAATCAACAGTCATGCATAACATGAAATATAGAGCAGCATGAGTGACACTGCTTTAGTGTAATCTTAGATAGTCATTTCGGTCGTGCTGAGAAATGTATACCTTTTTACCAATTTCATTTTCTCTTCGAAGGTGTCTATTTTGTCTATTCATCGGGCGATCTGTGATTTGTGATACCAGTGGAATCCCTGTGGTGATATGAATATATTAAAAAACAAGACCGAGGAGATTAATGATCTATATATTCTGCTGTATAATCAGTAGAAAACAGCTGCTTTACAGAACGCTGCGTGCTTCGTTTGAAAATCTATCACGCCTGTAATAAACTGTGCGTACAACAATAACGTCCTTTCCTTTGCTGTGATAAGGACACTCTGATTGATCGATTGACTGACATTTCGAGTGATCGCTTAATGACAAGTAATTGGTATATCGATCATCCCTTCTAATATGACCATTCACGCATTCTCTCGCCCCTCAGGTCTCCGGACATTCATCCGGCCATTCGCCGATCACCGATGATCAGCGGGCCAATCCATCGTGGTCATTTATCACATTCGGTAATAAAAAAAAGAGACACGCTGATAGCGCTATTACAACTTAGCGTGGACAGGTCAACCCATGAAAATAATCTGCCCAGGCTGGACCAGTATGACACAGCTTGAATTCTGATGGTTTAAGAACAATTTTCTCCTTTCATACTGATATCAGCCGGATAATCTTTGAACAAGATTGAAATGTAAGTCAACAAAATCCGTGTCCTTGCTTCTTCCTTATAGCAGTGATTCATCCAGAGTCAAGAAACAAATCTGTTGCAGGAGTGTTAAGCCAAAGGCTCTCTTACGTCTTCTGGTATACATTTTGATAGAGTAAATGGTTACTTTGAGATGGAAAGATCCTCCCACATCACCATAGCAAGACACTTCCGAACGTGAGTGTGTCATCGTAAGTAAAAGAAAAGTCACAAAATATACATCATAGATAGTTTAGAGTAATATCAATACACCACCCGTAAAACGGACAGAGTAGGATAAATGAAGCAAAAGACAAATAATTCATAATAATTATGGTCCTAGGAATTAGCAGACCAACTAAAAATCACCTCTTCATTTGGGCATCCTTAACTATAGTCTTATCGGTCCCTACTACTGGGCAACACCCTGCATTTTGTTTCGGACGCATTGGTCTCAAATACAATTACGTTCATAGGACTGGCCGTGTTGGAATTTCTTTTCTCCTTGAAGATATATAATTTTAAGTAAGGTAACTTTTTTCGCTAGATTTAGGGAGAAATTACCTCGTTCCCAAACAGACGTTTCAGGGGGAAAAAGAAGACACAAATCACCAGCAAATCAGTGGGGGTATCTCAAATGTCAAAGTGACCAAATCTTGGCGTGAGATTTGAGCGCCACTCAAGCAGCCTTGTGTCTGATTGGTATAAAGTTTGAAAAGTTTAAAAGATTTAGTGATCGTGGATTCGCTGTCTTAACCTACATCTAGAGACGACGCCCCAGTCAGGTAGTAGAAGTGGGATGAATGTTGGAATCCAATTTGAGCATGCAGGATTCCATGCATTGGTAGTGTTGAGACATCTTCAATTGCAATAAGTATCTCAAAATATTATTCTGTCTGTACCAGTCCCTGTCAAACAAAACAATTTGCATTCCTTTATGTGTTAAGGCAAAGAACCAAGATCGTCTCTTTTTTCCACCAAACACGTTTTTCAAGCATGTCATAATCCTCAAAACCAGTGCTCGACACTTCTCATTAAACCCACTCCTGTGTTTCTTTCTACTTCCTGGGGAGAATTAGACTGCCAACATGCACACACTACTTATGCAAAACAAAGAGGGAGAGGCGAATTTGGGAGGAGGTGTCAGGTCTTCATGGTCTCAAGAGTCGTGGCAATTCTCGAACCCTGAACCTTTCAGCTAAAAAAAAAAACACAATTCGCAGTCCGTTAGATATCAACACTTCTAGATCTGTAGTAGACGAGTTCGTAATGAGCATCGACATAATGCGCTGATCTGATGCAAGACGTTATGCTATACACGGGAAACGCTGTCGGAAGAAAGTGCTATAGTTTTGCAGTTGTGATGTTGCCTTTTAAAGAGGACTGAATTACGCTCATTAACATGGCAAGAGGAGATTATGATATACAAAAACCGTGTTCGAGTTACTGTGATTGATTACATTTTGAGGAGTGAAATTTTGCGAGGCAAGGGGGGGGGGGGCAACAGAGGGGGATGGGGAAGCGCTGTCACGATGTGTGCTCTAGTTGTGTTATTGATGATAATTCATTAATATTCTAGGCTAGGCGGTTGCGAAAAACAGAGGAAAACGGGTCAAAGAAGTACACAGAAATGTTTTATAACGTGCTACACATCGCTTTTGATCATCATTAGAGCTTTTCTCTATTATGCATTTGGTTGGTTGGTCTACACGTTTTGTTTCCCATATATGAAAACAGATGATAGACAGACAGAGTAAGAGAAAAGATAATTAATTCACGACAACCTTTTGATCACAATCTAATAGACCTTTTAGTTTAGGTGTGTTTTTTTTTTCCTTATTAACGATGGAATAAATCTCATGGTAGAGTTGCACAACATCTTGGCGTATGCATGTGACTTTTTCAGGAAGACAGAAACAAGCTCATACGCACAAGTAACTTTTATATACACGTCGGCAATCGATTAAAAACTTTCATTCTTATTATAGTCGTCGAAAAAACAACAACTAAATATCAGGCAAAATACCTGCTCTAATTCACGGTACAATAAGAACGAAAGTGTTTTTGTTTGTTTATCTACTCTTTCTTCTCTTTCTCCTCTTCCTCCACCTCCTCCTCTTTCTCCTTCTTCTTTTTCTTTTACTTCTTCTTCTTCTTCTTCTTCTTCTTCTTCTTCTTCTTCTTCTTCTTCTTCTTCTTCATCATCTCGTGGTGGTGGTGGTGGTGGGGGTGGTGTTCTTTTTCCTTTTCATGGGAAGAGGAGGGGGTGGACTTGGTGATATTCATTTATCAGGACCCCTGTGTACTGGGAGAGAAACCACTCCACTAATAGCACTGTCTGTGTGCTGTGGCCACACCTTGAGTTTCTTGACACCTTAATGGATGTCCTCAGAGTATGACTTCCGGTCACTGTCGATTTATACCATTCATGTAATCTTGAATAAGGCAATATTTTCCTCTACAGCGTTGTTGTCGCTGTTGTTGTCGTTGTCGTTGTTGTTATGTTTTCTGTTTTGACTTTTTTAAGTTTATTATGTTATTTAGTACATTGTATACTAACTACTTCGTCCTGTTCCAGTGGAAATTAGATGCTCCGACAATATCATCCATTGGGGTAGCCAACTCCCATTACTGGCAGACCAAAACTCGCTCATTACACGGTGTCGAGTTGCGTCCGCACCAATCCGCCAACTTTACACGGCCATTATACAGCCATAACGGGCCCAGATGAAAACAGCACATATTCTCCGTCCAAGGGATCTCTCTCTCTCTGTTTTCTTTTTTCTGTTCTTTTCCATTGCCGTCCAAAGCGGAGTGGAAGGGATTCTAGAAGACGTTGAATATCCGATGCCCGTTTACATGTCATATTATACGATTAACGTCGGCATTTTGTCTGTCGTAAAGATGTCTTGTCCCCGCCATCATTGTAATGACATCAGTTTATGTCAGAGGAAGAACTAGGCATATTCAGCCCATGGGCTATAATTATCAGCAATGGACTGTATAAGCAACGCGCGTTCCATCAGGGACTGACATATGCTTTCTTCTTCCTCTTCTTCTTCTTCTTCTTCTTCTTCTCCTCCTCCTCCTCCTCCTTCTACTACTACCTACTACTACTTCTACTACTACTACTACTACTGCTACTACTACTACTACTACTAGTACTACTACCACTACTACTACTACTACTTCCACTACTACTATGTACTACTACTACTACTACTACTACTACTACTACCACTACTACTACTACTACTTCCACTACTACTATGTACTACTACTACTACTACTACTACTACTACTACTACTACTACTTCTACTAGTATTACTACTACTACTACTATACAATATCTATTCTTTTTCTATGATAATCCATGTCGATATGTATTCGTCCCGTGTAAGTCATGGCGTATCTTTTTTTTCCTCCCCCCCCCCCCCCTCCTTCTTTGCTGTCTATTTTCGTGTGAATATCACTAATCCTATAATATTATTGACATTTGAACAATCTTACACCTATACCGCGGCCGTTACTGTGCATGATCTAATTTACAAATAATCTGCTCTTCATATCTGCCCTAGCGTGCAATCGAAATCGTTCTATATCCCTACAGGTATGATTTGCATTCTTTCAGGACTCCTTATAGGTTGACTTGCAATTGAGGACGTATACAGAGTGAGTCAGAAAAAAAAATGTCTCATCATTTTGAAGTTGTCTTGTTTGAGGCGTAAACATTTAATCATGTTTTTTTTTAATGACGTGTCTTGGTCGAGTTAACCTTCCAGCATTTTCTGGTACCCTTTCGTTTGGATTTTTGCTTGCACTTGAACATTTTCATACGGATGATCTTAGTAAAAGAAAAAAATCCATGTTTTTTAGTCAGAAAAAGAGGGCAATGTTAACACTGCATTATGAACTGTTTACCGTGCGTGCGTGTGTGTGTTTGTGCGTCTTTCTGTGTGCATTTAAGTTAATAAATTCTTTCCAAAACTGTTTTAATCTTTACCCATTCATTTGGTGCAAGTGAGGTTTTTCAGTTACTCAATCATGCATGCAAAAAATCCAAATGAAAAGGGTACCACAAAAAAAAAAAAATGTTGGGAGGATAACTACAAAAAGACATAAGTATCACGATTCCAAAGATTAAATATTCATACTTCAAACAAGGCAGCTTCAAAATGATGATACTTTTTGTCTGACTCACTCTGTACATTAATTTTCATGAGAGGAGCACAAACCTGTAGGAAATCCACCAGAGGAGCTGAAATAAAAATCCAACCTATATTTGAGTTGATTTTGATGGGAATCTGGAGAGGTAATGATGTCATCAGCTCGTATATAATGCGTGTGTATCTCATGGAAACTTGGAAGGTTTATGCATTCCACAGGTTTCTGCGTATTAATAGTATTTGAAGCTCATGTTGAAACCTCTACGATTCTGCTTGATGAATTTTCTTTCTCTCCTTATTAAAAAAACATAAAAAGAGCGTGTAATTGCACTTTTGATATACGTTTTGTATGAAGAATAGTAATATATAATTATCACAGGATATCAGGAGTATTAATGATATATGCTCTTGAAGAGAAATATGAAACCATAGGTTTTTGCCAATTTCATTTTGATTCATCTAGTTTCATTTAGTTGCCATTTCCAGCAAAATTAACCTTTGACACACGATGATTAAATTCAAAATATCTAAATGATTTCTGGCTGAAAGTAAATTATTTAGATAAAAGTGGCAAAATTTAACTCACGTTTTTATGATCCCAATACTATACTATACAATACTCCCAAGAAAAATCTCCATCACGAATTCAACCATATCAAAATGACAACTTTAAATCAAAGCATATAATGCAAGGCACATCTGGTTCTTTCTGTAATGTGATGTACATGTATATGTATAAGAAAATCCGGATGAAACCTTGTACAGTAATATTGATGCAGTGAACTCCCGCGCTATAACAAAGTCCTTGGCGTCATACAAAAACACTGAACTTTAATCAAACAATGGATATAAGTTAATAGATTGTTGGAAATGGAGGGATCTGCTAGAATGAGCATAGCTTGTACATTGCAGTTCCCTCAGGAAAAAAAAAACACAGCAACAATCTAAACCCCTTGATACTCGTAAAATATTATGTTAAAGAACAAAAGAAAAAGTAGCTCTGGATGTCCCGCACATAAGAGAAAGCACGGAAGTTAATGGGGAGGGGTGTTTAAAGGACAGGATGAACAAAGGAAATGCAAGACAAGACATACGTTGACAAGACAGAAACGATCAGTCCATGATCTTCGCAGCGCAGAAGTGGATTATACGTCTCTTCCATCGGAATAAAAAAGCGCCTCTTTTTGTAGATTTAGTTTCACTGAAACTCACTTGTATGTCCTGATCTGACATTTCACAGATCATAAACATACCCATAACGCACCCAGAATAAGCTAATTCAATGACTTCCAACGAGCATATATTGGTATCTTTATATCTAATGTCACAGTGCAGGGTCTACCCCTTTGAGTTGTCAACGCTAACATTCCCAATTCTGCTCACATCTTCCATGAGCTTGGACAAATATGATGATTTTCAACATGCGTGGCCGTGGCTTTGAGGTGGATTGAATAAATCCATTCTGTCTAAACCTACAATGTTCTCAGTCTAATCGCAAGAGACTTGGAGGAGTAGGGAGATTAGAATAATATCTCAATAGCAATAAAGACAGTACGGATTTGGCCATCAATAAAGATATCTGTTCGCGGATGACAGTTCTCACAAAATTCATTCGCCCAAATAAACGCTTGTCGCATGCTGTTTTGGCACGGCAAATAAATGCATATATGTTCTTTGTTAAATCTATTTTGCTTATGCGTTTGTGTTCCTTTAATCCCCACCCATGATTGACAAATCCGCCGAGGTGAATAATGCGCATAAGAAGAAACATGGCTTTCGATCGAACAGGGCGATGTAATGGCGTGTGATGGGATAAACGGAAGGCCATATATACGGCTCGATTATTCTGAATGAAAAAGGCATGAGAATTATTTCATCCGTCAATTTTCCGATCCAGTGCTGAATATCGCCAACTTCTATCTGCTCGACCCCAGATGACTACGAAGTGTTTCTGCCATGGCAGAGGTGTTGGGAATTGCGAGGGGGGGGGGGGGAGGGATAGATAGACAGGACGGGGTGGGGTAAAGGGGAGAGGGTAGGGTAAAGGGGAGAGGGTAGCGTGAAGGGCTCGTGAAAAAAAATCTGACTTCGGGGTAGGACGTATGGGTGAAAATGGAGAGTGGGGAACAGATTAAATTTTTCGATTCCCCAATTCATCCTACCGGTGACTTATATGGCATTCCATTCCATTCCATTCCATTCCATTCCATTTGGTGTGTATAAATGCTTATTATGCCCGTGCAAAATGACAGTTGGTGCGTATAGTGTATGTATCATTGTGTGTCGTGTTGCGTATGTTTTCGTTGTTTGTTCATCTGTTTTCTCAATTCTTGTGAAAAAGAGGCACCTATGTCATTTTGTGTAGCAGACGACTAACTCTTTATACCTGTAAAGCAGACAGATATGTCCATTAGCACAGTAGCCCCTATGGCTATCAAATCGTAACACCTAAACTGTTGATTCTGAATAATAACACTACATTATAGTTATAATGTATTTTTCTCCATCATGCCATAGGCAAAGAGATTGCAATCAAAATATCCGTTCAAATTCTTTGTGAAAGAACGATGTAAAACACCTAGTGTGTCGCTTTATAGCGCTCTTATTCATTTACCAGGGAGGAATGATTTCAGTTGCGGTGACTACCTGCGGATAGTGTTTTGCTGCTCATAGGTTTGCCCCTTTCCTCCGACCCCATTTCGATTCGCCAGCGAGCAATTAACCCGCCGTGTCATAGTGTTAAAAGTGAATACGATGTAGTCACGCGAGTTGTTTTTAATGGCCCTGTGATCGGCTCGTACGGAATGCCAAATGAGTCTCAACAACCTTGAATTGAACTTATGTCTTCTTTAATATCAAAATGATTCATGGCTAAGCGTAATGTATCTTGTGGTATAGGTATGTTCATGACATATCCTCAATGCCTCGCAAGGACCATTGATGCTTATATGTAATGCATTGAAGGAGTTATCTCTTTCAGTGTTATAAAGCGTTCAATCGAAATCTGTGAAAAACAACAACAAGTAAACAAACAAATCCGCTCAGAGCTTTGGGACATTCTTGGATATTCCACGGCAGGCAATGCTTACATGCAGGTAAGTTAAGACTACCTTTTCTTACACCTCTTTCCGAATACATTGGGAAAGATCGGTTCTATCTATTCCTCTTATCTCCAGTACACCTGTTCCAAGCGTTAAACGCACACCATACCTTTACCTGTGCCGGTGCCCAGGAATTGTGACGCACAAGAACCAAGCGACACCATCAAGGGCCCTAATGAGCCGCTTCTTGTTACAACACAAATGTTTTAAGTAAGAACATCGCAGTGGAAGGGGGCCCAATACTTTCCTTTATTCGGGCGAAGCTTTAAACGGCTACTAAATAATTCAAGGGGTTCCCCCAAACAGTCACGGCTGAGCACGGCGTACTATTAAAAATGACGTGCATGAATGTTTAAAGCAAAGCCACGCATAGGAGGCAGCAAGGATGGAAATACCACCTGAGGTTTTCTTCGTTTCGCATGATGGCATGCCGGCTCTTTTTCCTTCAGCTTTACCTTTCCCGTTTTATCAAGTAGTCATGTGTTCAGGGAGGTAGATGCTATAAGGCACACGTAACAATGTTTAAAGTATTTAAGTTTATTTTCTCTCGATCACTACATCGGACTGAGGGCAGCCTTTATCATCCTTCTTCCTGTCCGTATTTTTGTTGATTCGGAAGAGTTTCATGGCAAAATGAGCTAAATCCATTCTTGTCAACCTTATTTGCGATTCAGCCTGCCAAATATCAAAGAAAAGTGTAACTAGAAAATAGGGGATATTTTTAATCATAGCCTCAAGAATATTCCTTGACATGCAACAAGTGAGGTATCATTGGAAATGTTTTAGCTTGCCCTATCTGATTGTGAAATTACTTTTAGATTTGCAGTAATCACTCTTTTCCCGTTTTACTATCAAACACTTCATGTGTGGATCAATTATCTTATTCATTTGTTTGTTTGTTAGTTTGTTTTACAACCAAAGGAAAAACATACCTGGAGCTCGAAATGTCGTTTCCCTGCCATCGTCTATTGTTTAAACTGTTACTCGTGAGAACTCACGAGTTCATGTATAAAGATCTATGGAGACTTCAGGCTCTGGTGGATGGATGGATGGATGGATGGATTGATTGATAGATAGATAGATAGAGAGATAGATAGATAGATAGATAGATAGATAGATAGATAGATAGATAGAGATAGATAGTTAGATAGATAGATAGATAGATAGATAGATAGATAGATAGATAGATAGATAGATAGTTAGATAGATAGAAAGACAATAGATGGATATTTATACACGTAGAAAGATGGAAGGATAGATAGAGAGATACAGAGAGAGAGACAGACAGACAGGCAGACTGACAAACAAACACAGAGAAAACAGACGGAGGGCACTAAAAGAAGGATAAAGAAGACCCATTCCTCCTTCAGTTGATAAGCATAAAAGAAAAGCTCTTAATTGAATGAACTCGAAGTCGCACGTCACAAAGTCAACCAATAAATTGTGTATTTATTCATTACAAAAGTTACTTTTTTCTCCTATTTGCTTGTTTCTTTTTTCTTTTCCACATTGTTTCTCTTGCAAAAACATTCAATATTGAGCCGTGAAAAGACCCTTTTGCTCGTCGTCCTTTTACGTCCTGAATAACTCCGCAGGTTTCCGGCCAGAAAGAAATGATACATTGGCGCGAATGCATTTTAGCTGCACACGTAGCAATGTCCAATTGATTGTGGCGGCTGACATACGACCTCTCCTGATCTGTAAACACTCTACATTTAAACTCCATCTTGCCCAGTTGGCCCGACAAGATTGCAAGGGGAAAAGTCTGTCGAGATGCATGGTCGGGATACTATTCGCCTTCTGCGTCGATCGAGAGAGAGCAAGTGTAATAGCGGAAGGCAAGAGTCATGGTGTAGTCTGACATTAAGGGCAACGCTCGCAAGCTCCGGCTGAATAGTCAGCTCTCCTTTAAGTTCGCGTGATCTTACGGAAGATTGACAGCTCCTTAGCCTCTAGGGGGCGCCTTTTGGGGGAAAAAGCGGAAACTCGACAGTGGAAGAAGAGGGGTGGGCAAGATTAGTGTAGACACAGTGACATCTATAGGGGTTCCTCCTGCATACAAATGATTCTGCACCTTTTTGTGTTTCCATTTTTTGTAGCCCGTGTGCATATTCGTGAAAAAGTGATATATTGTGGTATGGGTCTTGTCACTCTGACTTCGGAATGAAAAAAAAAAAATGTAAATGGTCACAATTGTGAAAGGGAGGCAGAAAACGTCATCTCAAAAATCCAGCGAGGAATACTCATTGGAAGTTGCCATTAGCATTCCGAAAAGGAGGAGCTAAAAGCTCTGCGAGATGTAGCGTGACAAATGAGAGCCCTGCGTTTGTGCGGGGAAATCTTTGACTAAAGATAATTGAGTTTGTCTGCTCCTAATGTCCGAAGGGTTACCAAGATACTCAGGCGGAGACAAACACGAAAGGATTAAACGGATGGTATAGTTCTGGTTTAGATGTGGTTTCAGATTTCCAACTTTTTGGTGACATAATGAGAAACCACTTATGAAATATGAAAATTCGAAGAGGGATTCAAAGTTTGTTTGATGAAAAATTGGCTTTGAAATAGCTGAGATATCACAAAAAAAAGGATCCTAATTAAAGGTGGGACCCACCTTTATTGTTTTACATTTTTCTGGATGTCTCAGCCATCTTAAAACAGATTTTCATCAAATAAACTTTGAATTCCTCTTAGAATTATATGCTCTGTAACATTTTAATAGGTGTTTTTTTTTAAGTATCTCGCTAAAAGAGTTGAAAGATCAATCTTCATCTCAACCAATACTTTACCATCCATTTGAAAGTCGACAAATTGAGAGATTTTTGAAGGAATGATGCAATCTGACAAACGATCAATAATAGCTCTTACGTCTGCTGTCAGGCGACTTTATAAGTTTAGGTGACGACTATGACCTTAATTACACACTCCAGAAAATAAGAAAATAATATCGCCTCTTTTTATCGATTACTCAAAACTAGAATGTTGGTTGGAGTTCGATGTTATTCTTATTTCGCTACAAGGGAAAACGGATCAATAAAGCTCAAAAGCCAGTAACCACGTGACCAGCTGCATTTGTAAGTCCTGTATAGTCCGAAGAACTGGGTTATGGGGACAGAATGCCTGGCTGAGGATTTATGATTGCTGCAGCTACAGCTAGTGGGTTCGAACCGCGGACCTCACGACTGAGCAATCGTGGTATTACCACGTGAGTTTTAGTATTTGCATACCCAGTGTTTTTTTTTTATAACCGAACACTGCTCTTGTGCATTGTAGTTTCACTTATAAAAAATAACAACAACACCAACAGCAAAACAATCGCGTTTGCTCAGGGATTGTAGTAAGTCTTCAGCGCAGTGGCTCAGTAAATAACCACAGTGAGTTAATCGAGACAATAAGCCAGTTAACAATATAGCTCATGTGCACATTGGCTCAGATGATATTTCTTTTCTTCCTTTGAATGGGCACTTCACTCGCTTTAGAAGGGGCATGATGCATAAGTTTGCACGACGCATAACGACTTATGAGATTCATGTTCAAACAAAGAAATCATTGCATAAAGATCAGATGACTAGAAGAGTTCGTCTATAATATTTCGTTGAGCATACATTCCATTGTTTTGTTATTAAATACATTAACAAGCTTTTTTTTTTTTTTTTTTTTGGATATTGTCAAATACCAGGCTTGCTCTCAGATGGAAGTGCTAGCAAGCACAAATTACATGTATATTCAGGATTACAGGAACAACCATTATATCACAGAGACTTATCTCAGTGAATTCAAAAACAAACATGCCTGATTATACAAATGACCGTTTTCTGCGCAGGCGCGTAGTGGAACCGTGAACTGGCGAATTGTAGGTGTGCTCGAACCACGGCGTGGCAACACAGGCTCAAAGAGGAAACGGGTATATGCAGCCTCAATAAGGAGATTCACGTCACAGCGACATACGCAGACAAATAATGAATGTAACACACGTGTATCGATAAAAAGAACTGACGGCTAAAATGGCCGAACATACAGATAAATACAGATTGAGTTGGGGCAATATCTATCTGAACGAGAAGAATGCTGTCTATAAGCGTGATTCAAGGCAGTATTCCTCGCAAAGGGGAAGAATAAAATTTGGACAGAACATGACCAATCTGCTTAGAATGAGAGGGTGAAGAATGAAAAAAAAAATGATAAAAAGGCGAAGCAGACGGTTTCATCCTTCTAGAATTGATAACAGAAAGTCTTAACGCAACTAAATACAAATGAAAAGCTTTTTTTTTAATACACTTCAGCAAAATGATTAATGATGTTATGATATTCTTTATTTTTACCATTCATCATTTATGTTACGGTTAGTCTCAGATACTCAAATAACCAAACCAGACTGTCATTTGAGCACAGGCAGATACATGATACAAATTGAGTGCTTAAAACATAGAAGGAAAGAAAGAGAGAAGAGGAATAGAGAAAGAGACAGACAGAAAGGATGACCAAAAGATAGGTAGAGTGGCCTGTATAGACCTAGATGTCATAGAATACACTCACACATATTTCACCAAAGTATATAACGCTAGCTTACTAGAAGAAAACAGAAGAAAGACCTGCCAATACTATTGGCTTGTCGGTTTGTTTGTTTCTTTGTTTGTAATCTTCTTGTTAAAGCTATCTCATTCCATTTCGTTTTCTTATTTCTGACAAGATTTTCCAACCCGCCATGACTTCGCATTTGGTCGCTGGCACTCCATTTGTGTCCCGTTCACACTATAATCAACGATTCTAGATCTATGAGAATGAGTAAAATAGAATACGAAGAAAAAATATCCATATAGTAGTAGTGGGCGACCATTCAGACTTGAGATAATGCAACAACAAGTATTTTGGTGGACGGCTAGTAAGGGATAAGGTTGTTTTGACGTCCTTAATGGGAACTTCTTGTAATGTTACAATTATGGAGACGTTTCTGAATGTTGACATGCATACCAGATATAGAGGGACAGTGATGTCAAAAGAATAAAAAAAAAATAAGAGGGGGAGGGAATAAGATATGATTGACAAACGTTGATATAAGTCTGATGAATAGAACGGATCGAATGAAAAGGAGCGAGTGGATAGCGCGCTCGCCTACTACATCAACGGTACTTCGTTTTTTTTTTGTTTTTTTTTTGTTTTTTTTGTTTTTTTTTTTTGCAGGCTGTTCAGTCAAGGCATATTGATGATACAGAAGCAGAACAATTTACGATACGCCTATATACTCCTCCGCAACTTTCCCCAGTCACCACTATGATCGTATTACCCAGAAGAGAAAAAAAGATCAATGAGAGAACGTATCTTAGCTCCTTTCAAATGCCAATAGTCTGTAACTATATATACGCGGTATGATCGACACAATATGTCCGTCATCGGATAGATCCAGACTATTATAGACATGTACCCCGTATTTAAAGGGGAATTCCAGACCATTTTCATAAATTGACATCATGTAGTACATAAATCGACAGTTCCATGTATAGATTTGTTGAGTTTATTGTGGTCCTTGAGCAGAGAAACCATACTTGGAAAATCCTTGAACAAATTACACTGAACAATGATGATGACGTAGGAGCTCACATATTTCAGAAATGTTTAGCAGTGTAATTCCATTACAATACCGCTTGCTTAACAAGTTCACAAGAATCTATGCATGCCTTCTTTGTTCTGCTTCCTTGAGCCCCAACTCATGCATTCTTATGGTGAGGCTGCCATGTCATCATCCTTGTTCATCTTAATTTGTAAATTGCAAATTTTGAAATCATTATTGTTCCTCACTCCAGTGACTAAAATTGTGAAACTCAGTATAACTTATCTATAATTGTTCAAATGTAAAAGTCTGAAATTCTGCCGGAGGTCCCCTTTTATGAGTGCGACGTTCTCAAAGCCAGGAGTCTTTTTTCTTTCTTTCTTTTTTCAATATCGTGATGTTCAAACCAGCACGTTTTTTTTTAAATTTGTGCTTTGTGAAATGTGCTATACGTCGCAAAAAAAAAAAAAAAAATACAGACAGTTGTTTGTACACAAAGTCGGCTTTCTAGAAACCAAGCTGACACATTGGTTTCTCCTCCTCCAATCGAAAGTGTGGCAAATTTTCGGCGAAGGATGAAAACTCTTTGAGTGATAGATATTCTTGATTTAGTGCCAATAGCTGCAGCTCGAAGGAAGCGCGCGAAAGAAATTTGTCGAACTCTACACTTTCAGTTTTACGAGGAAGATTCGTGCATTCTCTATGGGAACGGTTGCCAATGGTTACAGCACCTGTAATTTGGCAAAATGGTTGATTACCTTATGTGCCATGCAGAGAAACAAAAAAGGGGGGAGGTTCATTATTGTCGAGATACACTAAAACACTTTTTGATAAGGACATGTAACACAGTTTAGTCTAAATTATTTACATCTTTTACCATCGCTATCGTGGATAAAGGCATCTTTTTTCTTGATAAGCAACAGATGTTTCATGATAAACTGCAGGCGAGATTGGCTATACCAATATCCCCATCCCCAAGTCTCAAGATGTGCAATGTCCTATTATCAATAAAAAACTACCCGCGTGAACCAATGCTGACTATTTTGATATCTGTTTGTCGTAGCAAGACGCTGAGCTGATAATATAAGCAGCAGCCATTTCGGATCAAATGCACCACGTTAGACGTTCAAATATTGAAAGCGACTTTGACAATGAGTAGAATAGGCCGCAGTATACAAGGTTGGGTGTCAATCCTTTTTCTCACTTTGTATCCGTCTCCCTCCCCCCCCCCTCTCTCTCTCTCTCTCCTCTCTGTCTGTCAATCTATCTCTCTCCTCTCTCTTTATCTGTCTATCACTCTATCTCTCTATCTATCTCTAGCTTCTTATCTCTCTATCTATCTATGTATAATATATCTATGTATAATTTATCTGTCTATCACTCTAACTCTCTATCTATCTCTAGCTTTTTATCTATCTATCTATCTATGTATAATTTATCTGTCTATCACTCTGTCTCTCTATCTCTCAATCTATCTCTAGCTTTTTATTAATCTATCTATCTGTCTGTTTATGTATCTATTCATCTATCTATCTATCTCTAGCTTTTTACCCCTCTAACTACCAATGTTTACCTCTCTCCTTATCTCTCTCATTCCATATCATTCTGTCTACCTATCTATGTCTAGCATTCTCTTCCTCTAAATCTATATCTCTCTCTCTCTATCTATCTATCTATCTATCTATCTATCTATCTATCTATCTCTCTGTCTATCTACCTTCTCTCTCTCTCCTCTCTCTCTAGCATTCCATCTCCTTCTATCTATCTATCTCCAGATCTATATATCTGTATATCTCTCTCTTTCCATCTACCTCTCTACTTCTCTCATTGGAAGTTTAGTGCGCTATATTTTTTTTTTGAGGGGGGGGGGGGATAACGAGCGAAAGTTGACAAGAGCACGAATGTCCAAGAGGAAACTGGAAGCTAGTTGAGCATGCATCGTTTTTCACTTGTCTAGTGAGACTTCCTCTCATCTCTCAAACCCCTTATTAAAGTTTTAAAAGATGACACTATCGGATGCGGTTGGAACTGCAAGCTATCATGCGAGATATGTAAATCAATGTATGTTCGCCACAGAATGATAGAATCGGGTGCACCTTGCGGCAGTTTACCGTCGCACACGAAGCAGACGGATGAGTCGCTCGTAATACGAAACGGGCGAGAAAAATTGTTGATAACCGTCTCTTATGCCATTAGCAGCTCTGGTCTTTCATAGAATTCCCTTCAAGCATCATTTTCATATGTGCTCGAATGTTTTGATGAGAGCAAACGTTTCACACCATAACAGCGGATGAATTCAGCACCATTCACTGTTAGGTTAAAACAGTTCAGGGTGCCTATGATTTCTGGACGATCTTTCCCCCGAATTGCTATCGGCAATAATTACAGCCCATTTCGGCTTGACACTTGCAGATGACACGGTGGAATTAAATGTATCAAGCTTTGTATGGCAAAACTAAGTAAGAACAAACTCCGGAAGAGTCTAGAGCGAGTTTGGATTCCCTAAAGAATCTCATTACTCTAAGACATTAATATGAAAGAGCATGACATTTCCATGTCACGCTTTAGCCCTATATCTCCCGAGGCTGTTTTAGATCAATGATACTAACTTTTCTTCTCAACTCTTATACCGGTAAGACTTTTAATATGCAAACTTGGGGAATCATTGATACAAGTACACCGGGGGACTATTGAGGTGTGGCATTTATCTTCCCCTCTTTTGTTTTCTTTTTGTTAGTTATATGAAAACATGTTAAACTTTAAGCTCTGCCAAAGTGTATGCTTGATTTGTTTTTTTCTTCCACCAAAATGAAGACACAGAATGCTTAGCAGCACTGGAACTGTTGGTAGTTAATAAGTATCATAGTCGATGGAAAACTAGTGAAATTGCTGGAAATCCAACAATATCTCTCCCCACGTAAGAAAAAAAAATAACAATAATAAATAAAAAAGCACAACAAGACTAAAGAGTATAGTAGTATAGTAGTAGTAGTAGTAGTAATAATAATAATAATAATAATAATAATAATAATAATAATAATGGTTATAATGTTAGCAACAACAGCAATAATAATGATAGTAATGAAAATGATACATTTTTAAAAGAAATAACATAATCGACGATGCTCCGTTCCGTCTCTTCATCTCCGTATCAGTACACGTTATGAACAAGAACACCTAGCGACGTATTAGAATCAGGTATTATGCTTTAAAAAGACGATGAAATATCACCACGTGTTTTTTTTTTTCTTTTTCTTTCTTTTTGATTAGAAAAAAAACCGCATATTTGCCTTCAAACGCTAATGCCCATGGCCTGACAATGATTTTCAGCATGCAGAGACACGTTATAAAATGCATTTCGTGGCGAAAGTATCAGGATGCAAAACAGTGCTTCACCGTAAAAGATGTTAAAAAAAAAGTGTGTATACAGAAACAAGCACACGAGGAAATATATGCTGCTGCTGAAGTGCAATATCAAAATCCATAATAGTAGAGTGAGGATAATAATAAAAAAAAAAAAAATGGCTGAAGGGCAATTGGAAAGAGTTGTCTGAAAGCCGTTTAGTATTTGTTCATAATTGTAGACATGGTTGATTAAATATAAAAATGGAACCGCATTAAAAAGAAAAGAAAAAAGGAAAAAAGCCAGCACCGCCGCTGCATGCGCTAAGCTTCCACTCAAACAACGTGTCAAGGACCCCCGTGATACGATGAGCGTCAAGTTTGTTTATACAAGCGATATAGTCGTTAAACTCTTCAGAGTCAACGCTTGGCGCTTCGTTTGCTAACAATGAAATAACAGCTCTTGGCACGGTTAGTTCGGTTCGGTTTGAATGGAGCCGTGCAAAAAGTCGCTGATTATTTTTGACACAAAATGCGCCACCTCTGGTATTCCTACACTTTTTTTTGCGTGTATTAGAAACAGAGGATTAAACACAATCACAATTCACCACTCGCTTTATATCCTCTTATGACATACGGACTTAGGACGTTATGGCATGTATTTTTCGATTTATGTAACCAATGAACACGGAATGACGACCAATTAGACAAACGGAACAGATTACTCATTTTATGTGTAAATGACGCTGCGTTTTACTGGTATATAACGTCGATTTTGTAGAAAACTTACTTGTTTAGGTTGAACTGGACGTAGTCTTTAGCTCGAGACCCTTTATCCACGATTCCCCTCATCTTGGTAAAATCATCCATGGTGGAGGTTGACCGATCGACCGATCGCTTGTATCTCTCTTTGTGCTGCTTGACAAGCAGTTATCTTCCAAGGTGTATGAGGACCCAGATGATTCGGATGTCGACGAACGAACAGTTCGCTATTGATGCTGGGTTTGTTATCAACACTATCGATGGGTATTTGGAATAATGCCCCGCCACGTTTAATATCACCTCGTCTGAATGTTACGCCGCGACTTGTAACTCCGCCGTCTCCGCTGTCTTCCTTTTACAACATTCTATCTGACGGCATGGCACGGTCGACGTACGGATGGTTTGAATGGCTGGGCTCACAGCGTGTATCGATGAAAGCAAATAGCACTGCCGGCTTTGAGTCAGCGAATCGCTCCTGCACATTTGTGAGCGAGCTTTCAGGGCTGCCTCGGTCGGATCTGTAAGTGCGAGCTTATTTGATAATAAACATAGTTTAGATCATAAGGAGTGTAGATTCGGCTGTGATGTTTTTGTTGTTCGTCATTATTGAATCAGTCACCTAGCAGATATCATGCGACGCTTCATGCGTTCGGCAAACCTCGGGCGACAGTAAAAATATCAAAACAAAAATATAGTTGCAGCGGTTTAAGATCAGAGGACGAGATACGTACTCTTTTGGAATATCCACTCTTCAGTGTTTGAGGCGAAGACAGTTGCCGATCTCCTTTTTACGAATTATTGCCAGCTGAAAGAGTTTGCCCCCTTAAAAGGGAAGATTCGTCGCGCGATATCACTTGATCAGCAGCCAAATAGATCCGATGACGGGGGAGACAAATAGAGAATCAAATAAACTGGTTGTTGCACCCCTTCAGCTTACAGGCCGAACAGCACGAGCCTCTCAGCGACCTCGCGCAGGTATGCACGTCGAGAGGGGAGTTCGTATCTACGGAAGATGTGCACCAAGATTCGTCCGAAGAAGGACCGATTCTGGACCAGGATCTTACAGAGGAAGGTCGGCTGGGACAGAATGATCATTCTTCGTTGATGGAGGTGGAAGCATAGCCTACGCAAGAAACAAATTGCGGGGGGGGGGGGGGGGTGTCGTTAATTGAATCGAGGCAGTCACGGGTTAATGGGAGGAGTGATGGTCAAGACGACATGCGACAAAACGGACTCATTAGTAGCAACGAACGCTCGACTATTAAAGAACAACTACTTGTAGCGGAAGATGATGGTTTTACCATTAGCTCAATTATACCACAGATTGCTTACAACCTGCCCTTCTGCGCAGTCCATCAACGATTAATCTTTGATCAGAATTAGACGCAAATGTATTTGATTAACTGAAAAAAAAAATCAAAGAAAATGTTCTTCCGGGGATAAAAACCTTTCCTTTAATAAGAGCATTAATGTGTTTCCTTATGAGTTAATTTGGAAACTACCAAATACACCAGATTTGTCGTTTTCGAACAGAAATCATGACGACATTAAGCTCAAAGCTTTCTTCTTTCGCATCGACCCGAAAAGCAAACAGAAGTTCGTCGATTGTGCAGACATTCACTAGTAAATTTTAAACCGTTATGACTTCAATCAGTAATTGTACTAACAGGCCGAGGCTGATTTACGATGGCACAATTCTTTAGGAGTGGATAACTAACTGACAGGCACATATTTTAGTTCCAGACGAACAGGTGCCTTCGCTTCTGGTGAAGACCAGAACACCACACGGAGAGGATGCGGCCGAAGGAGTTTGGTGGGCTGATCACCACTGGATTGGCGATACCGACTTTGTTCACCAGTGAGCGCGCAGAGTTCGGCCTCTAAAACCACTCCGTGAGTGGAGTGAGGGGCGGTGCGATTTTCTCTCGTCCAGCGAATCAGCGAACAGAGTGGAGAATGTAACGCGGATCGATGGAGCTACACAGCTGCCCCCCCCCCCCCACCACCGTTTGTCTCTCCATCTCTCTCCCCTTCATCTTTCCTACTCCCCCCTCTCCCTCTCATACTCATACACATAATTCTCCCTCTCTCTCTCTCTCTCTCTCTCTCTCTCTCTCTCTCTCTCTCTATCTATCTATCTCTTTCTCTCTTCCGTCCTCCTACCACTTTATCTCATAACACAAAATAATACAACTATATCAGTGTTTCTGGTGACTATTCAAGAGAAGGGTTTAACCTCGAGACGTGGATTCCAAACTGATTACATGCAACACCTCGCGGGTTTGCTGCTTGTTACCACTACATTGCATTCTAGTGGTCTTTTTTTTTTGTGGTATGAGCAGAGAACAGTTTGAGATTGATAGTATGTTCACAAAACACACACAAACACATGTTGAAAATATTCAAAGATATACACAGATACAAACATTGCAACACACTCACGCACACCCATTGGGCCTACCTCACTACTTTGTCTCTTTTAGCATTTAGCCTTTTTTTTTGTTATAATTATTTGATTCATTCGCTCCCTTTTTCTCTATCTATCTACCTACCACTCTCTCCCTCTCTTTCTCTCTCTCTTCTTCTTTTTCTCCCTCTTCTTCTCCTTTTCTGTCTTGAGCGTGCCTTTATACCTACTCAAATGTGTCTATATCAATTTTCTCATCAGTCGCTCTGCTAAGCCTCTCCAACCGTCTCGCTACAAGCACCAATCAGCCGCGAAGTCTCTTTTCTGGCGAGATCGTGGGTTTACATTACCTTACACTTCTTCCCGCCCGATATCCCCCATTCACGGTGCTCGGCAGGTCGTGATATTACGTGTTGGCTGCCGACACGCCCCCTCTCGACTATAACCGCCGCAGAGCCGCGGAAACTCGGTCGTGAATACAGCGAGCTTTAGACCCGCGACGCGAACGCAAAGACGACGCAGCCGCCCAGGCGGAACAATGGAAACAGCTTCCTCGCGCTTGTGCAGAACACCATTTTTAGCCAAATAGCGTCGTCTTATGCGTCCGCATGGCATGCCTGAAGCTTGCTACTCTTTCTTCATACGACGCACACAAACACATTCACACACAAACACACACACACACACACACACACACACACACTCATACACAGATCAATTGTCATGGCGTGAAACTGTCAGCCCTCCAAAATTGCCGATAGCTGTTTGCCACAAGAGAAGCAAAGGATAAGTGAAGAAAAATGATTTGGCATAAGGCGGACGTAATGCCAATAGAATAAAGAATTTCTCGCAATACATACAATCATATCAAACCAGTGATTTTTCCTCTCTCTCTTGCAGGTTTTCCATTGAATTCAAATTACAATTTTACACTTGCTGCTTACAACCATTCATGATACAACCCTGAAAACATGAATTTTGGATTCAAATTACAATTTTACACTTGTTGCTTACAACCATTCATGATACAACCCTGAAAACATGAATTTTATCAATATAACAGGTGACTATTAGCATATGACACTTCAACTGACAATAGGCTAAAAAAATTTTGAGTAGAGGATTCTAGTTTTGAGAGGTAGGCGAATATACTACCTCAAGGATTCGATGTGAATGTACCCCGGTTAATGATGTTCAATAATAATGACGCAATTGCTCGGGAGATATGAAAAAAAAAAACAACAGCAACACACTCAATGAAGTCGCTGTGCGATTTGATAAAACTTATACTACATTTAGTGCGATGGAACATACTGAACAGTCAGTAGCTTATAGGTAAACAATAAAGGAGAGATTCTATTCTAGCTTGACGCATAAAAGGATAGAATACAATTTTCTGGCACATTCTCAAAAGCAATGTATGTTTAAGTTATACTAGTATTTTTCAATTGTTCATTTAAACTGCTGTTAGTGGTTTTTTTTTCTAGATTCTCGGCAAACCTTGCAACATTCCTGTCTGTCTTGATTTCACTGCACACTAGCTTTAAGAAGAATCATACGCATTCATACTGATTTTACCCTCAAGAGTGTCCTTATTATTTCTTTTATTTCTCTTTTATTTGTTGTTTTGATACAGACTTAAAGATTCCATGACTGTTTCTCTGTCGAACGAATAATCGCATCATTTTAGGAAAGCTAATTCGGCAAACTTCATTTTTATTTTCAGTTGGCTCTCTGCTTGGGGAGCGCTTAAGAATATAATTTCTGATCTTTAGCATTTTATGACAGTTCCGAGTGCATTGCTAATATTACAGTATCTGCTTCTAATCAAGGGATAACCCTAACCAAAATGTCAATTGTTCGTCACATATTATGTATCTATATATCAAAAAGGACAGGGATGACATCGCGACGGTGCCATTATAGAAATATTATCTATAGCTTCAATGCCGTCATTACATTTTCGGATTATGGTTTTCCTTCCACCAACGCGTTCACAATTCCCAATGATGCGATGCGCAAAATGTACGCTGGGAAGTAAACTGTTGATTGAATTCTGACACAGCAGGTCATATCACACCTACGCGCCGGTGAGTTTGCAGTGAAAACCAACCATCACTTCCCCTTGGTTCAGCCATCAAACACACTCTCTTCACGTCACGTCATCAAATATTGAAAGAACTCCATTATGACGTCACGCTGTCTTGTCCCTCACTTCCTTTTAACGCCGTCGAATCAAAATGCCAGCTAGGAAGTTATTATGCCTGATGCTATTTCCCGCCGGTAATAAAAACCAATTTAGGATTAGCGAGCAGATTAAAAGCTTCGGGGACGCCGTATTTGCTTACTTTTTTTTTCTTCCAACCCAGTGGATCGGAAAGCAATCATTTACCGGTTTGAGAGTTATCCATCCAAAGCTACGCCACGTCTAATGATTCAAAATAAACAGTGCGTACGTGTATTCTCATATCATAGCATACAGCCTTTTGAGGGTAACGAATACGGAGGAAGCTACCCAAGAGATGATGCGTTCAATGCTCTTGCTGCCAACTAGGAGATGTGTTCTAGGTTTAAAAAAATCCACCAATGTAGGCCACCTTTAATGATGGCAATGATGACGACGACGACGATGATGATAATGGTGAAAATGATCGTGATGATGCTGATGATGATGATAATGACGACGACGGTGACGATGAAGATGATGGTGATAATGATGATGACGGTGGTGATGAGGACGATGATGAAGATGATAGTGAAGATGGTGCAGATAATGATAACAACGTTGATAGTGAAGATGATCACGATAATGGTGATGATGGTGAAGATGATAATGATAATGATGATGACAATGACGATGCTATCGATGGTGATACTGATGACAGTGAAGAAGACTATGATCATGAGGATCACGACGATGATGATGATGATGATGATGATGGCGATAGTGGTGGTAGTTATGATGGTGATGATTCTGATGGTGTTGGTGGTAGTTATGGTGCAGAGTTGCTAATGACGGTGATGTCAATTCAATAGTGTCAGTTGGTGATTATGAATGATATAATAATGATGTTGTCGGTAAGGATGATGATGATGATGATGATGATGATGATGACAGTGGTGACATAGACAGTTGTGGTTATGATGTGATAGCGATTGATGGCGGTGATAGTGATGATGACGGGATATGATAGCGGAAATGACGATGTTGCTAGTATTAAACACGTTAGTGGACATGATAATTATTGTGCTGTTGACAATATCAGTGGTGATGATAGTGATGATTATGGAGATGATGATGATGATGATGATGACGAGGTAATTATAGTCTCTGAATGTGTGATAATGTCTTGAAATCGTCATTAACTATCTGATTACTTACTATCTAATCAACTCTGTTCTTGTTCAATTTAACATCTCCGAGACAAAGGAACCAGACAGACAAGCGAAAAATTCTCGGAGGACCATTTTTAACGAAGCTTGTTAAAATTGCTTGTCCAATGTGGTTGTCTTCGCAAATGTCAGTTACAAAAGAGAGTTGATCAGTTATAGGTTTGGTCCGTCCTTAACCACACTGTTAACAATGAATGTAATGTTTAAAGTGTTTGATCACAAAACGGTATAAAGCGCCATTTTTAAACATTTTAAAGTAAGTCCACCATCAGATAGAGCAAAATGAGATCTTTCCAATGATACCTCATTTGTTTCATTAACACTGAGCATTCTTGAAGTTATGATAACAAACAATCCATATTTGCATTATTTTCTATGTTCTTTAGATTCCTGAATGGCAATTATCTCAAATCGACAAGAATGGAGTAAATACCTTTTGTCATTAAACTCTTCATTTGTAATTGTGTTTTCCGATACATCTTTCTGTTCCCTCTCTCTCTCCTCCTCCTCCTCCTCCTCTCCAGCAAATTCTTATCATTTTCGTTGTATGATATCTTAAAGAATCCTTTCGTGGCAGATCAGTCATTTTAAATACTGATAGCCACGAGCAATGTCTTGAACGACGCGTTTCATAAGGTTGGGAGAGATCAGATGGATTTTGGAGCACTTTGGCAAAAACAGAATGAATACGATGATAATCCTTGGTCAAGGTTCTTCATCAACTCAAACCGTCGAAGTTCGGTTTAATTCGCCATGCACAAATTTTTCGTTGAACGAAATAACGCTGGCAAGGCCTTGTACACCATACACATACCAGCATACAGTCTTCTTTTTTTTCCCCTGTTATTTTCTCTCGCGAAACTGTACTGAAAATTAAAATGATGACAAGAACACTAAAGATAATACTACTTATTGTATTACCTACTGATATCACTATCGTGTTAATATTACTACTATAATCCATCAATGGACTGCATGGAATGAAACGGCCACGTCCAATCGTAGTCAAGTTTGTTTCATACAGGACCAGGCAATTAGTCATCTCAAATCGCCGTCGATTGAAAGGCTCTGGTGTCGTCATACAGGAACATCTGACGAAAGTGAACCGCGAACTCCTCAACAATGTACAAAAACACCCGAAAGTGGAAACTGCTTGGACAAGCGATGGTCGAGTGATTGCGAAGGTCAAAGCGACAAACAACAGAACAATAAACAGAATGATTCGCAACGCATCTGACCTTTCTTTCCTCTAAAGCTTTCATGATTTGCATCCATGTGCTGACTTCATGTCGATTTTTGCCTCCAAATAAGTCTGCTGTCTTTTTTGACTATCAGTACTCGACGTCCTTTTGTAATAATTTTCTGCCTTTTCATATTCAAATGGTTATTTTGTAGTTATTGTATTTGTTTTGCATTCATACAAGGCATGCCCGTAAAATGTCCATGTGTTGTTTGTAGAAAATCGGTAAAAAATAATCAAAACGCTATGAGATGTGTGTACTGTGATAACTGGGGTCATCTGAAATGTTCTAACATATCATTAGATTTTTTCGCATCAAATGCTGATTGGATATGTGACAACTGTTTGTGGGATCAAATACCACCTCTTGAATCTCCAGATGTACCCACTAAAACACAAAACAGAAGGTGCACATCGTTCCATGACACACTCAGTTCACCCGTGCAAGCCAGTCAAAAAGGGGCAAGTGCAGATTCTTTCAAGTGTGAATCAAAAGGGATAGGAAACACTGAATGTAAATTCAACAAGATGAAGGGTTTTAAGAAAGCCCATTCAAATTGTGTGTCACTTCTAAAATATTTTGATGAAATTAGAAATTTTATACTGCGAACAAATATTGATATACTGACTCTTAGTGAGACTCATCTGTCCGCGGACATAGATGATGGTGAACTTGTTGTCCCTGGTTACTATTTACTGAGGCGTGATAGAAATCGCCATGGCGGGGTGTAGCTTCTTACGTAAAGAATGAGATCAATTTTGTCGCCAGGCAAGATCTCATTGAGCATAATTCAGAACTGGAAATGATTATTATCGAAATCAAACAAAGTAAGAGCGAACCTTTTTTTTTTTGTTATCAATTGGTACCGCCCTTCTAATTCCAAAGCCGAGGTATTTAATGATTTTGAAATTGTTATCAATAACATAGATAATCTAAATGTGGATTATATTTTACTTGGAGATCTAAATTGTGATGCATTGAGTGACAGAAAGTCATGGCAAACTACCAGACTATTTGATACAATGGATTTGTTAAATTGTACTCAGTTAATTTCGCAATATACAAGGGTAACTGCGACCTCTACTACTGCAGTAGATTTGATATCTACTAATTGTCCGGATAAATGTTCTTCTAGCGGAGTCATTGAAATATCACTGTCAGATCATTACATGATATATTGTAATATTGGTAAAACAACCAGTGAACCTAAAGACAACCATCGATATAAGATAAATCGAGATTTTAGACGTTTTAGCCCTGAAGCATTCATCCGTGATGTAAGTGATATTTGTTGGAAATCTGTGTATGAATGCAATTGCCCTCAGGAAGCATATGACATTTTTATATCTTTGTTGATAGAAGTCATTGATAAGCATGCACCAGCACACAAGCGGAGGGTAAGAACAAAAGAATCACCGTGGATGACGAAAGATATTCTAACTTCGATTCGCTCCCGGGATCGCCTTAAAGCTAAAGATAAAAAGAGTAATTCTACGCATGACTGGGATATTTACAAAAGGGCACGCAATGATGTAACTGAGGCCGTTCGGAAAGCTAAAAGGGAATTTATAACCAAGAAGATTAACTCAGCTAAACACAGTTCCAAAAAAATATGGAACTCGCTGAAGTATATAACGCCAAATAAGAAAAATAGTCAGCCTATAAATAGTATTGTGATCGATAATGTGCCTACTCACGGCAAAGAGCTGGCGAATGCTTTCAATGAGTTCTTCATAAAAATTGGTACTAGTGTTCAGAACGGAAGTCATGAATCAATGGGAGCTGATCATTTTGAAAAAGTAACATCAAATTTGTTTTTAATACCGTTTCAGTTATTGATGTCATGAAACTTTTGACCGCTCTGCCATGTGATAAGGCGACCGGACCCGATGGTGTACCAGCCAAAGTTATCCCTCCCCTAGCACACATTATTGCGTCACCACTTACTCATGTTATAAATCGATCCTTTGATGAAGGCATTTTACCACATTAATGGAAAATAGCTCGAGTGAACCCCATATTCAACGGTGGTGACAAAAGTATTTTGAGTAATTACCGGCCAATATCGGTTATCTCTGTAATTGGAAAAAATAATGGAGAAAATTGTTTGTAACCAGGTACATCATTATTTATTACTGAATAATATACTTTCCAACTGCCAGTCCGGCTTTAGACGAAATTTTTCTACACAGACTGCTCTTCTTAATGTAACAGAAAATTGGTTCTCAGCGATAGATAAAGGGGAATTAGTTGGTGTTGTTATGATAGACCTGAAAAAGGCGTTTGACACTGTGGATCACGCAATATTATTGCATAAATTGAAACTGTATGGTTTTGATGATAAAGAAGTAAAGTGGTTCGAAAATTATTTGTGCCGTCAAAGAAAACAATTACATGTATAATTGGCATTTCATCCTCTGTGAGAAATGTAACCTGTGGTGTACCCCAAGGCTCGCTCCTCGGGCCGCTGTTATTTCTATATACAAATGACCTCCCTATCAAAGTACAAAAGTGTAAACTGTCTTTATATGCAGATGACACGTGTTTGCTTTATTCAAATAAGGACCCAAACGTAATATATGACATGATGAATTATGATTTGAAGATTATTTCAAAGTGGTTGAACGTTAACAAGTTGGTTTTAAATGTTGCAAAGTGTGAAAATGTGTTAATTGGTAGTAAACAAAGATTGAAGAAATGGAACAATAAATGGTGATTCTTGTGTGTATATAAATGACACACCTATTATGAAAGTGAATGTTTGTAAATATTTGGGAGTTTATATTGATGAGAATTTATCATGGAATAGACATATTGAATATCTGAAATCAAAAGTAGTGAAGAATCTGTATCTATTAAAAAGAATACGATATTTCATTACTCAGAAAACAGCTGAATTATTTTACAAATCTGTCATTCAAGCTCATTTTGATTATTGTTCTGTGGTGTGGGGAAACACCAACAAAACAAATTTAGATAAGTTGCAATCTCTACAAAACCGATCCTTGAGGGCAGTGTTGAAGGTGAACCAGTTATTCCCAAGTAGATTATTGTATTCTTCATTGAAATTAGATCGATTGCACATTCGCAGATCAAAGCATTTACTCTCTAAAAAAAATCGAGTGAAAATATTCACTCTTAAAAGAGTGAATACAAAAAAGAGTGAATTTCGAGTGAAATTGGAGTGAATTTCGAGTGAAAATGTTCATTTTCACTCGTTTTAGAGTGACGTCAGGTATCACTCCAAAATCTTCGAGTGATCCCTGAGGTCACTCCAAAATGAGTGAAAATAAACATTTTCACTCAAAATTCACTCCAATTTCACTCTAAATTCACTCTTTTTTGTATTCACTCTTTTAAGAGTGAATATTTTCACTCGATTTTTTTTAGAGAGTAGCTCAAGTTATGTATCGATGTGTTCATCATACTGCCCCACCGTATTTGAATCAACTTTTTAGAGTACGTCAATCACATTATGCCACAAGGTCGGGCGACATGCAATTGAATATTACACGCCCTAAAACAGATTATGGTAAAAGATGTTTTGTATATAAAGGTGCTTCTTTATGGAATGATTTAGTTCGACATGTTTCTTCTGATGTTTCCATTGATACATTCAAAAAACAATTACATAGATATATAAAATAAGTATAAATATAGGATGCTTAACCGGATGGAGTTTAAGCCATTCCTTTTTTTACTCATCAATTCACAGTCAAAATATCTCAGCAATACCGATTCTCTTATGTATTTGAAATTCAGTGTCACATGCCCTTATTTTTTTTCTTTTTCTTTATGTTGTAATCTAAGGCCTTGTAGATAATGTTTTTCTTTCCTTTTCTACTTTTGTGTCTGAAACAAGCGATCATGGTGCATATACCTTGTGTCTTGCTCTTTGCATATCATGTGATGTATATCCTTGTCATACTGTACGTATAATGTTTGTATTTTAATCAATGTGTGGACCCCTCTGAAAACCAGCCTTTGGCTGACGAGGGTGTTCCACCCCATGAGTGGAAAATAAAAATTGAACTGAATTGAATTGAATACTGCTACTAAGTGTGTGAAATAAAGCTATGTGTGTGAAATTACCAGAACTGATACTACACTAATATTACTGCTATCATTACTGCTAATACGTGTGTGAAATATAGCTATGCGTGTGAACTCTGGGAACATAGAATTCACCGGCAAAAATAGGTTAAAGTGCTACATGAGAAATCAAAATAAACAACTGTCATAAATGGACTTTAACCCCACCCCATCCCCAAACACAGGATATCTTCATTTCCGCCAAGTGGACACTGCTCCGGTCAACCAAGATTTGATGCGTTGGTCAAGACATATTATTGAATCTTGTGAAATCCATTTCGTGCTACCCACGGACAATATGCCAAGTCCTACCGAATAAACAAGGAAAACAAAGGCCATTTGCATGTTAGTGAATCTCTCTTTTTTGTTTGTTTATTTGTTGGTTTGATTGTTTTAGGTGTAACTGCAAATGACCATTCGGATTCGTGAGAACGTTGGGCGGAAGTAACATTGTCTACAATTGTCTGGTGCGTCGGGGAATGTCGCGTTTCTCATCATAACTTAATTGCAGCAAACGGCGCGTTCCATCCACGCGACTGCAATATGACATCTCACCGTTGAGGCGACGGGCATTATTACGTAACAATGGAGAGCAAAAACGCGTCATTGATCCTTAGGCCAATCTGTAAATACACATTCTTAATTGATTCATCGCCTCTTTACATTCTGACTGCCACATAAAAAAAAGAGAGGAAAGAATACGTCTCTAACCAATGCCATCTTGCCTATGAAGAAAATATGACGTGTAATGGACTACTTTGTTACATTATCCGCGACTGGCTTTGGAAATTCTTATCAGCACGTCAATAGATGAATGAGATAATTCATGACACTTTGGACATTCGTCTATCAGCTTATTTTGACAGTCAGAAAGCTCGTCAGCGCCGTGTCCGACATTGCAAACCAGTAATGCACGCAACTCGAATCCAAACAGTGAAAATGGAAGGGACAGGTATATTAGGATAAGACATTATCATTTCCTCGTTCAAAGAACAACAACAACAACAACAACAACAGCAGCAGCAGTACCAAAACCGAGACTCATAGAATTGCGTACGTCAACCCGATCTTTCTCCATTGCATAAGGTTATTAGTGAAGTAGACGCGATTCTTCTTTGTTTCGCTTTCGTTGTCTGAGCTGCGGAGATCACCCTCAACCTTCCACTGCCATATTGTACTGAAGGATGGTGGGGAGGCCGGGATGTGAAGGGGTTAGGAAGGGGATATGGATTGGAGCTACATACCATTGTTAGACAGGAACATAAAAAGCGTGGCGAGGATGTACAGAGGCAAGATGGGGGAAACACTCATGACCCAAGCTCACTTATCCAGAATAATCTCTTTATCTTAAGAATGGTGCATTGTGCTGCAACGCGTACCTCTGCTCTATGCACCATGGTTACAAAGCCGCTGGTACCAGAGGGCGCTCGTCGATCACGATGCAAATCTCTTCAGGTCCTACGATTATCGTTGAAGAAAACGAACAAACAAATAAACAAACTCTCTTTATATTTGCGGTTGACTGGATATTGCGATTTAAAGCTCTGATTATACAGCAGACCTTACCCAACGTATAAGGAACAAGAACGGTACACGCACAAGCAAAATTGTTGCCATTGTATTTTCGTTTGTATATTGTATTCTTGAAAAAGAAAATTTCAAAAGCAAAATTTGAAATTGAAATTAAAAGAACAAATGAATACAGGGGTAACCAGAGTATTTTATAATCCTGCGTAAAAAGTTAAACTTGAAATACAGTACCAGTATTTTATATTGATCATAATATGATATCATTATTATACAATGAAGAGTTTGCTTGCCAAAAACAGATACAGGTGTACATTCAATTTCATCCATTTGAGATTATTTGTATTTGAGATTTTGAGATTTGATATGATGAAAAACAAAGAAAATTATTGAATTAAGTGTGATAATTTCACCAATAACTTCAAGATATTTCTTGCTACGTAACGAACGCAGTATATAATCATTAAAAAGATTTTTTGTTTCTTTTTCATGATGACCTTGTTGTGAAGAAAAGAAAATAGCGTTTAATTATTCTTTGCATTCAGTTTCTTCATATACTATTATTTGGCTATGTACATTATATCTCCATCATGATTATGGGGACGTAAGATTGCGGATTTAGACACATTTATGAGCATCAGCAAACAAAGCTTACTTTCAGTAAAGAAGAATGCTCGATTACGACAGCGAATGAATGAGTAATTAGGACAAGGATAATACCCTGTCTCAAAGAATGAATACCCACTCATCATAGCAGACATGAATGATGCTGCCCGAATTCTCAAAAAGTAACTTCACATAGTTTTCGCGCAAATTGGCAGTTTCCGGTTAAAGCGATTAGGGCTGGACATAGCGGCAGCGCATATTTCATTCAATTCCATTCCATTGTGGCTTACATCATTTCATTCAATTCATTTCTGTCTGTCTCTCTCTCTCTCTCTCTCTCTCTCCCTCCCTCCATCTCAACTATATTTTCCTCTTCGGTTCAACGCATTTCATAGCATCTCCCTTCAGTTAAATTTGTTTCAGTTTATTACACTTCAATTTATTTCTCTTTATTATATTCGGTTTCTTTTTGGGTCACTTCAGTTCATTTTGCGTAATTATTTGATTTCTGTTTAATCTACCTCACTTTATTTCAATTCTTTTTTTTCGCCTTCATCAAACCTTATCTCAATTTACTCCATTAAATTCTATTTTATGTCACTTCATTTTATTCTGTTTTATTCTATTCTATTCTATTTGATTTGAATTGATTTGATTTGATTTGATTTGATTTGATTTCATTTCATTTCATTCTATTTCATTCCATTCCATTCGTTCCATCTCTCCTCACCTCATTCCTTGTCAGTTCAATTCAATTTCATTTTATTTCGTTTCATTTACCTCCACTATATTTTATATCTTTTATTTCATTTCATGTCGTTTCATTTTTCATTTTCATCTTAAATCAAACTTCACCCCGAAAGAGTTATCTTTCAAAATCGCAGGTTAAGCAGTCATTTAGTAGAGCATAGGCATGGGAGAAGTTTCATAATCGACTAAATAATCACACATAAAACAATATATTTACGAGAATTAAAATAGTTTGCCACGTTTTAACGAAACGTTAATATGTGTCTCTACGATCTATTTCATAAATAGAACAAGAAGCCCCTATCATCATTAAAGCTGCGTTTACACCATGTTCCCGGCAAGTACGACAGTCCCGTTTCAGGCAAAAGTGGACAAAACGGGATGGACTTCAAACAACGCGGTGAGACGGGACAGGCAAACGCGACAGGCCATGATTGTCGTGGATGCCTTATCAGAATTCTAAAGTGTCAAAAAATTTGCCACGGCAGTCCCGGTGCTAATGAGGAATCTTGTATGCAGTGATAAAACGGGGTGAACGCAACACAACGGGGTGAACGCAACAAAACGGGGAGACACGTAATAGGCCGCAACAAAACTTGGAGGCTGTCCGTGGATCGCCGCGACTGAAAGTATTGATAGTCTAACCTGACCAGACGCCGTGAGAACAGCGTCTGATAGCTATATCATATAGCTATAGAATGCGAGGGGGGGGGGGGGGAGGGGGATGCAGGAGATGTCTCAAACCCATTTGCCGTAGCCGTAGCCGTTGCCGCCGGGAACATGATGTAAACGCAACGCACACATACTAGCTGTTTACGTATTTTGTAGTTAATTTTGTATCAACCACAACCTCTTTCGCTTCAACACAGATTATTCCTTTCCTATGTTTCTGTGTTCTATTCATTTCAATATCTGTTAAAATGTGACGTGAAGGATTTATGTTCTTTTAGCGTTTATCAAATGAAATAACAAAGACTGAGCCTTGCCAGGCAATGACAGCGTCGAATGCTTGCTTAAAAATGTGATTGCGACCATGAATGTCACCTTTTCTAGGGAATTGGAACATTTCATCTTGCAATAAGCTTCTTATTTTCAGGGCCAGTTCAAATTTATTTTTTTTTTTGTTACCATCGTGTTTATCTGAATTCTTTTCATTTGATGCAGTCGACTTGACGTATAGAGTAGTGTTGCACTTTTAACGCAACAATATTGAAGTCAGTGACGTCACATTGGATAGCACGGTTGTCTTGCCTCAAAAGACAGCAACTGAAAGGCAATGTTACGTAGGTGTGTGAAGTCAGTAGGGGTGTCTTTATATAGGGTAAGAAGTAAGGCAGAGTTTATAATTGTCGAGTGTAGTGGTATAGTAAGACCCGCGCGCCGGCCCGGAGATGAGGGTGACCTTCCGACAAGATTTCCCCACCAGTTCCCCCGGCTGTAACACCCTTTGGGAGTTGGCTAAATGCACACCACTCGACTCGAATCTCTCGAGTCACCTAACTTTCTACCCCCCCCCCCCCCCCCCCCCCATCTATTTTTTTGCACTTCGTTTTCTCCTTTGCACTTTGGCTTTGTGGACGGAAAAAAAAAAAACTAAACCCCCTTTTTCTACCGCTATTTAACAGAGCGATGCTATTTGCCTCGCGAAAGAGAGGGAGAGCGCGAGCTTTTAGGCCCGATTAAATACGGCCATTTGCTACACATCGCCTTATTGTCTGCGGAGATACGGCCGACCTAGTGACTCGTAAAGAAAGGAAAATGTTTGGCGGGAACTAGCAAGATGGACGGATAGGAGGCATTAGGGATGTTAGACACTCAGGGAGAAGCAAAGGTGAAAAACCAGCTATATGTTCTCTTTTCTTTTGTTTCTTCTTCGTCCACTACTTCTCGACCTTCTCTTCTTCTTCTTCTTCTTCTTCTTCTTCTTCTTATTATTATTATTATTATTATCATTATTATTATTTATCATTATTATCATTATTATTATTATTTATCATTATTATCATTATTATTATTATTATTATTCTACTTCTACTGCTTTCTCTTTAGCAAAAGTCCACACACACGCACAACACATGAGCACAAGTGCACATTCTACCATCGCGAGGTTGTGCATATGCACATTAACGATTGAGGAAGCCAGCTACAAATGCGGTGTCCATCATAAATGCGTTTGATATATTCATCGAATGATCAATTCCTGTAAAATGGCAAGCTCTTTATCAAAAAAAAAACAACGTTTGAATAGGAAATGAAATGAAAGGTAACGAAATGCAGCATTGTTTTCAAAGCATCACTTTTGTTTCATGTGATGTATTGCTTATCTTTATTCATGAATACGTACTATCATTATTATTGTTTTTGTTGTGCACTCCTTTCATGGAAGCCACATTGGCAGGATTGTCTCAATACGTGAAAAGTAAAGAAAGAGGAAAAATGTTGCTTTGGGTTTGTACCAAAACAACTAGATATAAAAAGAAAGAAGATCTGCATAAATGAACAATTTTTGCATTTTGAATAAGGGGACATCTTGTGGAAAATAATTGTGGCTTTAGGGAAAAATCTTTCAGAAACAATAACTCAACACGAGTGTCTTTCAGCAATCATACTCGATATGGTGAACACTGTATCTATTAACATTTCAGTTTGTAATACAATTATACATGATCGAAAGTCTGCGTACAATCTTTAAAGCTTTTGATTCCCCTTGCAATGCACAATGATAATTCCCTCGGTTGATCTGGCCTTCATGTTTCTCTTTTACTTCCACCTTCTTTCTGTCTTCTTCATTTCTTCTGTATCTCATTATCATAATATCATTATTGTAATGATCATTTTCGAAAGCATCTGTTTTAGCATTATCATTTTCACCATAAAATCCTTGAGATCATCATGAATATTAACACTAATCGACTTTCATTATGGTCATTCTTATTTTCATTTCATTTCCTTCCATTATTTAAGCAAGGCACATACTTCAGTCCTTGGACTGTTCTTCCGGAGGTCCACGAGGATAAGATACAACATAAATGCATCAGATATGAAAAAAAAAACCAAACAAACAAAAATCCAAACGTAAAAACAGCATCAACTTCAATAGTAATCAAGATGATAAACACCTCCATTTTTGTTACTATCATATCTGTTACTCTACGTCACTTTCATTCACGATGTCAATGAACTATATATTACTGGATCGGAAAGATAGGTGGGGGGGGGGGGGGTAAATTCAAGACTTCTAAGGCCAAAATTCTCATAGCAGTCATACGAATGAAATCAAACAGGTGACTTGTTGTTTGTTTTTCTGTTTATGATTGTTGTTGTTTGCTTGCTTGTTTGCTAGTTTGTTTGTTTGGTTGGTTGGTTGGTTGGTTGAATTTCTGGGGTTTTTTTCAAATCACACATACACACACACACACACACACACACACAAGAGAATACATACATTTTGAGGATAACATTACACGATGCATAAGGCTTAGCATACTGTTTTCCAAATTGATTCAAAATACTTACATAATAGAGCATAACATTATTCGATGTATATAAGACGTAGCATACTATCTATCACAAAATGGAAAAAAAATCAGAAGGATAATGTTGTAGAAATAACAATTATAGACTAGCTAGGTGAGGATTGGATATTCATTCACCATATGTTATGTCATTACAATAACCAAAGTTTAGAAGGAAGAAAAAAAGGGGAAAAAGGATTTGAATGAATTAATTTGGGAATGTGTATTTCTAGTAATTGTAAGAAAATAAAAGCAAGAGACCGCGATCATATTCAATCGACAGCTGCTTGACTTGGATCGACGCCTCGCGGTAAAATTCGAAATTAGATTTTACTTATATCACTGGAAGGGACGCGTCTACAAAATAGAATATGTAATCATCTCCAAAGTATTGTGATAATTGTGAGGCAAAAAGGAGAGGGGAAAATGAAGTAGATCATTTTCATTTCATTTGTTTTTATAAGGAAGCAAATGTAAAAACAACAATCGAATAAATATGAATCCATGTGCTTCTTCTTCCATAATTATGTAGTGTATCCTTCAGGGTCTGAAGATTAATCACACTGCAGAGTGGTGCGCGCTCATCTATCAAACTGTGAGCACATATGGGCTCTCGGTGCACATATTTACAGTGAGGTGCAGTTAAAAAATTCATTGTAGGTATGATTCCTACAGTTTGACTTCCCATAATACCTTTTGGAAGGCATCAAGTGATGGGAAGTCAGCTGGATCCTCCTTGAGTGCATTCCATTCCCTGCATGTGCGTGGGAAGGAGGAAGCCAGAACCTGGGAAGTACAGACTGGAGTCCAGAAACGGCATGTGTGGCCCCTGGTGACTGAAGACAACGGTGTGAGATGGTTGTCCCATTTTATGTCAACCAGGTCAAAGCGTACAGCATTGCATCTGTTCAATCCTGTTGATGTTTCTTCGGGTGTGGGGATCCCATGAAGCAGCTGCATACTCTACAATGGGTCTGACATATGTCTTGTAGGTCATCTCCTCGATCTTCTTACAGCAATGATTGAAGTTGCGTTGGAGGAAAGCACGGATGGAATTTGCTTTCTTGCTTGTGATGTCAACATGTGAGTTGAAGCTAAGCTTGTTGTCAACGTGAAGGCCCAGGTATCTGGCAGATGAAACTTCCTCCAGGAGGGTTTCATGTATGTGGTACGGGAAAGAAAAGGGTTTGCGCTTTTTGGTGACTCTAATCACCTGGCACTTTGCCGGATGAAATTGCATGCACCAGGTACGCTCCCACTTTTGTAAGGAATCCAGATTTCCCTGTAGTGGTGTAGCATCATCTTTAGAGGATATCCTTTTGTACAATACACAGTCATCTGCGAAAAGGCGGGTTTTGGAGGTCTTGATGCAGTCTGGTAAGTCGTTGATGAAGATCAAGAACAGTAAAGAACCAAGGACACTGCCTTGGGGGACTCCAGATTTCACATTAGCCCGAGAGCTGATCTTTCCATCTACAAGGACTTGCTGTGAGCGGCCACTGAGGAATTCTTCGACCCACCTCAGTGTGTGACCTCGAATTCCATAATGCTGCATCTTATGAAGGAGCAACCTGTGGGATACCTTGTCGAAGGATTTGGCAAAGTCTAGAAGGATAGGGTCTGTCTGACCCTTGTCTTCTATGCCTCTAGCGAGATCATTGATTGTCAAAATGAGTTGAGTGTCACAGGACCGTCGCTTGCGAAAACCATGTTGGGCATCGCCAATAATCCTGTGCTTGTCCAGGTGAGTAATGATGGCACTGTGGACTACATGTTCACATAGCTTACACAGTATATCGGTCAGTGATATCGGTCTGTAGTTAGCTGATGATGACCTGTTGACCTGTTAACCCTTTTAAAGATAGAGAAGGTGAGTGCTTTCTTCCATGACGATGGAACAGACCCTTGGTCAAGTGACGCCAGATAGAGGAAGGTAATGGCTGGGGCTACTTCTTCAGCAAGTTCCTTCAGGAGCTTAGCAGGGACACCATCTGGTCTTGAAGCTTTGTATGGATTTAGGTTCTTCAGCAACTTGACAATTCCATTGGTGTTGACGGAGATGTCATTCATTGCTGGATGAGGGGATGGTCCCAGATCGGGTAAGGTTGATGCAGAGTCACGAGTAAAGACCGAAGCAAACTGGCGATTCAGCAGGTCAGCCTTAGTCTTGGGGTCAGTGAACAGTTGTTGACCTTCTTCCAGAGAAGCAACACCTGTTTGGTCACAGCGTTTTGCTTTGATGATGGCACCAAGTCTTTTGCTTGCACCAGGTTCGCTAGAGATGATGTCATTGAGGTATTTGTTGTAAGCCTTACGACAAGATGTCTGAGCTTCCTTCTTCAGTTTTCTGTACCTTTTCCAGTCTCGTTCTTTCTGAGTTCTTTTTGCCTTGGCGTAAGATCTTGTTTTCCTATGACAGATTCTTTTTGTTGTTGTGTTGAACCACAGTTGACTGTGCCTGGTGGAACTGAATTTAGAGGGAACATTTTCACTCAAAATTCTCCTTAGGAATTCGTCAATGTCCTGGCTTAAGGCTTCCACCGGTTTAGCTCGAGAGTGTTTTGAAACAAACGTCTCTTGTCTTCCCACGTATCAATTCAAAGTCTGTGTGCTTCCACAGGTAGATCTTGTGGCGAGATGGTTTTAGTCTGCTTGCACAGATATTCCATTCTGCATAGATCACATCATGGTCGCTCAAGCCAGGCAGTCCCTCGCATCGGATTACGAGAGAGGGACGGTTGGTGACAATAACATCCAAGATGTTTTCATTACGGGTTGGAAAGTCAGTGATCTGTTCCATACCAATACTAGCCAACAATTGCAGGACTGATTCGCTAACTCCTTAGGGTACTGGTGTTTGATAACCTGATCTGTGTCCCACTTGATGTCTGGAAGGTTGAAATCACCTGCTATCCAGATTGGAGCACCAGTGTTGCTGGCTGCTATGCTCTCAATTAAGTTGGTCAGTGCTTCCATGAAAGGTTGTTTGCTACATGGTGGACGATAAGGTGAACCTACAATAAGGTTCCCTTTGCCATAGTTTATTTTGGCTGCGACAAATTCAACTTCTGAATCAATTTCGATTTTTTTGGCTGTCTATGGAGGTAGAGACACCCAAGAGCACTCCACCATAGCCATCCTCTCGGTCTTTCCTGTACACATTGTAGCCAGGTGGGAACATCTCTCCTAAGGTAATATCTGGTTTTAGCCAGGTTTCACATCCAAAAATGACGTCTGGTTTGGTAGCATCCAATAGACTCCAAAACACTTCCCTCTTACTATGGATGCTTTGAAAATTGATCGTCAAGGTCCTGAGGTTGGTAACATGGCTTGCTGTCGAGTTTGCCTTGATTAGTGAGGAGTGCGCAGCAGGTGAATCTGGTAGATCTGATCCAGAACTTGAAGACCTATTGCTTGGAATTGATGAGCCACTCTCTGTGGAAGGTGTACTGCCGTCAACAATGAGTGAGTCGAACAGACTAGCTGACACGTTGGGGAAGCCACAGCTTGTGCATTCCCATGGTAGGTCTGACCTCGCTAAGCAGGAAAACATCACATCGGATATATCTATGCAGGCAACGTGAAACCAAGTATTGCACTGTTCACAAAAAAATGCTGGCTTTTGCGCCTTTATAATCTGTACATGCCTTTTTGCATTCTCCACACGGGTATTTGGGTAATCTTGGACCAGGGTTTGTCTCAACATCTTCAGCCTTCAGTGTGATGACGAGGAGACCAAGGACAACTGACAGTGTTAGCCTAGACATTGTATATTTTGTATAGGTCAACACAGGGTATATTTAGAAGGATCCATGCTACACAGTACAACCTTTGTTGCATAAACGCTTGGGTGGTTTACATACACATGAAAAGAAGGTATATGGTCAGAATCACAACCAGAAATAGGTTTTGCTGGTTGGTTAATTGTCACTGTTCAATGGGTGATGTTGTCCTTACCAGTCCATGAAGGAAGGAGGGTGTTATATAAGTACTGAAAGAAACACTCTGCACACAAGTGACTGGTTAACAATACTGGCTTACCTGGAATCCACAGGCACTCAACACACAATAGCATGACTGACAATACCCACTGGAGAACAAAAGAAGTTCCACATTAGGTTGCATTTTACCACTACACAGGATTTAATAATCCACCTGTTGGTGTCAGAAACACTACACTGCAGCAGAGTCTAGGCATGGGACTAGGCAGACACTCCTGACATCTTGAGGCTGAAGACAGGGTGATTGGGTTTCCTCTAAGATTACTCTCTAAAAACGATTCCCAGCTGCAACATCCAACTGCAAAACATGGCATAAGCTATACCAAAGCTATATGTAGGGTTCAGATACTTGGGTTGTCAATATATGACCCCAAAACTCTGGAATTTGCAGGAGAAACCCAAGAGCATGTCCAGCTGACAAATGCGCACGCACTTCTTAATTAGAAAGCATTTTATCTTCTTTTTCTGACGAGCTTGTTGCAGGCCATGTTTAACAATAACTATATCCCACAAATCACGCAAAGTCTTTGACGTTTCTACAAGATTCAGTTAGGATGACAGACTTTCGATGTTCGAACAAATCTGTCTCAAAATGACGCACATTTTATAGTCGGCTGTAGGATCATAATTGCATGTATGAAAAAACGTAACTATATGTATATGGCTCAAGTACCTGATACTTATGTGTAAATGATGGGCCGCGGATAACCACCTCTCCCCGCCCCCACCCCGCCATATACACACACTCACACAGACACGCACATACACATACACACACCCTCATTTTAGAAGGAATCAATGGCTATGTCTCATAGAAAGCAAACATTTATTGTGACCGTGCATCAAAAAACGAACAAAAAGTCGCACCCCTTGATTTTACGTGAGGATTTAAAAAAAAAGGTTAAATGAGTCAACTGAGTCAATCCTGTGGGTTTTTTATATTTACTGAAAAAGTTATCCTTGTTCTACATTATTCTTTAGTTTGGAGTCATAACATGAATGGCAAAGTGTGTTTTTCAGCAGTTTTTCTACAACCCTTTTGGGGGACGGGAGAGAATGATCAGGTATGTCTTAGAGGCCCCTTTCTATTTCTTGAAATCCTTTGCACACTTTTCACTTTCAAGTCTAATAACTTTTTAAAGGATAGAGCTACTGCTTTGAAAGTTAGTATTAATCATGAATATAATCGGTTAATAGAGCATGCTTAATTTAAGCTTAATTTGATAATTTCTTCATTTTCGTTGCTCTGGTATTTCACATCCTGTGTTTTGTCCCTCTCATCACACAGCTAGCACGGCTTGTTAAAGATTAAGCATGTGTTCAGCGCTTGAATAGACACTGTAGTTCAGAGCCTCTTTTCTGAGTTCACACTTTTCCAGAGTGTGTGTTTTCTTTCCAGTATTTAGATAGGTTAGGGGAGTCCATTTACATTGGGTTATACATCATTTTAAGGCTTAGAGTCTGAAAATTCATGTCTGGCGACTTTTTGTTGGTTTTGTGATACACGGTCACGATTTATGACAGGTGGTAAAATGGCAACCTCCGAAAAATCCAGATTTTCATGCCCAGCTATCCTCTTTCCGCGCACACACACACACACACACACACACACACTGCTGGTTACTATTACTAACTAATTTATCGTTGCAATGTCTAATCAGAAAAGAGCTTGGCGACGAAGATCGCCATGTAACACAGGGGCGACGCCATAGACGCGTATCCTGTCGGCATCATCAGAGTATTAAACTCGTCCTACGCATAGCCAGAGAGACAGCCCACGCACCATGACTGCAAAGACAGCAACGCACTGAAAAGATAACTTCTGTCATTAAGTAACAGGTATTTCATCTCGCCTACTCGCAGTAATGACTGTAAACTTGTCAGGCACGTTGCTAGGTAATCCTGGAAAGAAAGAAAGGTAGAGAGAGACAAGAAGAAGAAGAAGAAAAAAAAAGAGGCACATACCAAAGGCTATTGTTAACCTGACCTTTCGCTTGAATAGGCGTGCCGTCGTTTTGCTGTTCAATGGTACTTGTTTACAAAATATGTAATTTAGTTCTGGCAATTGTAATTTGTTCTTTCATGGGGATAGAAATGATGGCTTTTCCCCTTCCATCTCCCACATATAGCAGCTGGCTGCAGCAGCTTAAAGGCAGAGTATGGAATTTGTGCTAAATCCGCAATTTCGATTTTACAGTTTAATTGGATCATACGAAAATTCTCGTAAAATCACATTATTTTGTTATCTCATCTAGAATTCTTTGAATGATAATAGATGTAGGCATCGAGAATACAAACAGATCAGACAAAACATAGAATTCTGCAGAAAAATAATAAAGGTTGCCCAGCCAGAGTTGGAAGTGGGTGAAATCCTAATGAGACAGCAATCAGGGGAAGAAAGTTTTGGTATATTAGATTGTGATTCCACACTCTCTGTTCAATTTGGCTTTAATGAGATTGTAACGAGAGAAAAAAAAATGGGAGAATAGAGGCTTCATCAAAATGAGGCCATAAAAAGTTACGAAATTTCGACGTTGCACGTAAAACTATTCATACGGGTTCCATGATACTTGCTCCTTTGACAATTGCTCCCATGAAATATCTGTATTCTAAGCCAAACATAAATTCTACTCACACACATAACCTTAACACTAATCCTACTCCTCACATCAAACTAAACCTATTTCCGTATCACAACCCTAATCCTAGCCCTAAGTCCTTGGAGAAAATAAGACCAGAGCAATTGTCGCAGGAACAAATGTCGTTTCACCATTCATACGAGATGATGATATCATTAGCAACCACATTTTAAATTTACATGAGGTGATGACATCTTTGTCAAGTCTGTAATTGCCTTATTCACAAATCTTCTTGAATTCTTCTTCGTTTTACATGGGATTGAAAAGAACAGAAACTTTTGTCCACCGGACCAAAGATCCGTTGTGCTAAAGCAACCTAGCGTTGATGACTTTTAATGTACTTTGGTTGTGTCGTCTACATCATTGACCAAATCACAATACTCGATCACAATACTCTAGTGTACAAACCAATGTGAGGGCTGTCAGATGATGACGTCATCACCAGAAGTAAGTCACAAACATGGTTGCAATGGTACCGATTGTTATTCGGCAAAAACATGATGATTGGTTTAAATTCTTAAACCTTCTTATGTCATGCCTGACTTTGCTGAAACTTCCACCATTTTGATCGTTCGAGTTCAACCTATTCAAGGCACAACATGAGCACTATGGCGAGGAGTTGCGTTTTAAAAAGAGCCTTTAATATGTTTTAACGACTTTTAAACAACACTGTGCACTCGTAAAGATACCTAGTCATTTTTTTTTTTACTAGATATTCGAATCATCATTTTTGTGACCCGATTCTAGTCATTTTGACAAGAATTCCATCCTTTTTTCAAAAAATCAGTGACTAGCTTTTCCGGTTCAAAGTGACTAGAAAAGAGTAAGTAGGATCTCGTCAGATATGACTAGTTTCTGGTCATATTGGACTAGGTACTTTTTAGATTGTGGCATGTGACAGGGTGCGGAAGCCTATGACGATTTTTCTTCTACTTTTTTGTGCATGCAAGGCACTCGATAATAATTACCTTCAACTGCTCGACACACTTGGGAGATAAAATGGTAATTAAAGCGGTAGTATTCTATTATCACTAGGGCTGAAAAGAAAAAGAAAAAAAGTGAGACGTCAATCTCAAACTCAGCCCACACAACGACGTGTTGCATGGGATTAAGATTAAATCGCCACAGTGCACTAAAATCAAATTTTGATTGCGCGAACATATAGTTGTGATTGGCGTTTCATCGCATGTATGTCTTCTATGCCTGACATAAGCAATATTAGGTTGAGTTGAAATCGACACAACATGCAGAGCAATTACAATTTTATGACAGTATAATTCACCTCAAGTGTAGCTTTAATCAGATGCTGAGCTGCCAAGCTTTGCGTCGCGTCATCGCCCCCGCTCTCCGCTAACCGATGCCGTGTTCGGAACAATTATTGATATCTCAGCTACAAACCATTTCTAAAAGGCCCCCGACAGAATGTAGTGTTGTAAATTGGGTCATCGGTGAATTGCATCAGAATGATTTCATCCGTCTCCGAGATCCTTCCCCACCCTCATATCTCTTCTTTTCTCTCTCCCTCCCTCCCTCCCTCCTCCCCTTCTTTTATTCACACATACACACAAACACGCACACGCACACGCTCATGCGCACGCGCACACACACACACTCCCTCTCTCTCTCCCTCTTCTTATCTATCTATCCATCTTTCTCTCTCTCTTATTCTCTCTCTCTCTCTTTATCTATCTCTCTTTTAAAGGGATAGTACAGTTTTGCTTGAGATGGGGCTTCAGGTTTCCAACGTTTTTTGATTATTATTTTATTAGATAATTAAGAACCTCTTATGAAATATGAAAGAGCATTATTATTCTAATAGGAATGATGGAAATCTGTTTTGAACTGGCTGGGGTATTTATTAAAACAAAGCGATCCTAATAAAAGATGGAACCCAACTTTTATTAGGAATGCTTTGTTTTACTTTGCTTTTGGATATCTCAGCCATTTCAAAGCTATTTTTCATCGAAATAAAATTTGAAATCATGTTAGAATTTTATCCCTTTTAACATTCATACATTGGTTTCTAGGTATCTCGCAAAGATTTAAAAGCTGTATTCCCATCTTAAGGGTCCGGTTTACCTTTGGGAACAGTGATTCAGAAAATGTTCAAGATATCACATTTGATGCATTATGCATGTTATGTAGGTCAACATTTTTATCAGAACTATTGTTCACATTTTGTGTATTTAACAATACTTAACATCGATTACACGGATTCAAATTTTTGCAGTGGTTGTTTCTATCCCTAACTCACATTTTAGAAGTATTTCAAAGCACTAATGCTGGGTTTTCGTTTCTTCTGCAAATGGTAAATTATGAATTTAACGAGTATTATAGATCATCCCTCTCTTTCTTCCCACTGAATTCCTCTTCATTCTCTATCACTCTCCTCTCACGCCCCCTCGCTCTTCTCCCCTTCTCATGATAATATCAACAATCACACACACAAAAAAAGAAAAAAAAAAGGGGGGGGGAACCAACACTGATATCCCCCGCACTTAGTAGCCAGTCAATTGGTATATGTTGTCTAATCGGGCACAAATAGAACATCTACAGCGAACAGGCTAATTACAACCCGCCGTTTTTGCTGACACTTTTTTTCACGGTAATTCCACGATCGTTCCCTTTGAGATTGGTAATATTTTTTTCAATGGACTCCACCCACGTGCTGTGCTCCAAGAAACCTAATTTTGACGACACTCAATAGAATACACATAAACACCAAGACAGACAGACAGACAGACAGATTACCTTCATGTTGTCACCCTCGCGGTACTTTTCAAGTGGTTGAATAACCGTTATAAACAAAGCGATGAAGTATCTGATATGGTCGAGTATCAAAAGTCGTGGAATTGGAGATTGCTCAATGAATATCTTAAGCTGTGTGTGTATACGTATGTTAATGCGTGTGCGCGCGTGGGTTTGTGTGTGTGCATACTACTATTTACCACAGTAAAATAATTTTATGTTCAACAGTGCAGGACAAAAAAAAAAACCCAAACATTTCATAATGTTGAAAAAGATACGTTTTATGACACGTCTTACCAGCTTTAAAGGAGACGTCCGGATGATTTTCAAATTTTTACATTTGAACAACTATAGATTAGTTGTACTGAGGACAGAGTTTCAGAATTTGTGGTAATTGGGATAAAGAATAAAAATATTTTCAAATGTAGAACAAATTGCAATGACCAGGGATGATGACATGGCAGAGTCACCATAAGAATGCATGAGTTGGGGCTCAAGGAAGCAGAACAAAAGAAGAAGGCATGCATAGATTATACACAGGTGAACTCGCAAGCAAACGGTATTGTAATGAAATTACACTGCTACATTTCTGAAATATGTGAACCTCCTATGTCATCATCCTTGTTCAGTGTAATTTGTTTGAGTTTTTTTTAAGCATTGTTTCTCTGCCCAAGAACCACACTAAATGCCACAAATCTATACATGGATTGTTGATTTATGTAATACATGATGTGAAATTATGAAAATCGTCTGGAATGTCCCCTTAACTGCTTCTTCTTGTACAGTTTATATCATATTATCGTGTTGCGTATAACGCCAGAGCATTGGTACAAGACACAGAAATGCTCAATCACCAAGCTTCAGTCTCGTTAAAATAAATACATTTTGAATGAAAAAAACACACACACGCATAATCATGATACAGAAGCTATTTCGGAGCAATACCCTGTAAGGGTTCCTGTAACAAAAAAATATCTCTGCAGTAATTCTTACATATCTTTTATATAGCTCTATAATAAATGTATATAGATAGACAGATACATAGATAGATACATAGATAGATAGATAGATAGATAGATAGATAGATAGATAGATAGATAGATTGATTGACACGTATAGTTATAGATAGATTGACAGAGAGTGACAAGAGAAGGAAGAGGAGAGAGAGGTAGGGAGAATGGAAGAGCGAATGTAACTACACCTGTCTCGGATATCACTTCCATTTGAAGAAAATCGGATATGTTGTGATATCGGATATGTTGTGATTATGTGAAATACGATCGGAAGAAGACATAATGCTTGCGTGTAGGCCAATGGCGCTTTTGGCGATGGCCAAGTATTTTGTTGATAACGAGTTTAAACACCAGCCATGCTTACACCAAGAAGATGTGGTGACCGGTGGGATATCTACCAGGTTTTCTTCTTAGTAGGACTCTCCATTTCAATTCCCATCCTTACATAATTTGTACTATGCATAAGTATATATCTAAACTAGAAATGTCGCTATGGCGACTGGTATGCCTCCGTCATAATGCATGATTCTCCTAATAGGTCTATAGTTCATGTGGCCAATGTGTGATTACATTTTCACAAAATTGGAAAAATATTTAAAATTACATGTTTGTCACAAATGTGTTGAATGTTCACCTTCCTCGACCTATGTTTAATTGGATGAATAGCAGAGCATGTATTTGGGGATTTAAGAACTTAACTTGACTTTGACCCTTTCATAAGTTTATGCATTGAGTAATTTTCAAGGCATGGAGAAAAAATTTGAAATCACCTCCATAGACTACTGTGCTAGAATTATTCTCGGACCGAGAATAAATGCAATTATCATAGATATCTTCATAGTTAATGTGTTACTTTCATCATTTTTGCATTCTTGTTTGTTTTGTCATCCATCTGAACATAATTAGACTGGTCAGGCAGCCCAGTTTTAGAATTTTTTAAATCGATCAAACACAATGTTAATCAGTGGCTTTTAACTGAAGTTTATGGGTCTAACATCTGTAATATTATAAAAATATTTTATTTTTGTTATATCATAAGGACCTTTGTGACCTTTGACCTTTGATCCCAAAATACCAGTGAATATTTGTCTTGTCATACTCTACCCTCACACCAAGTTAAACGTTCATGTCTCATAGTATGTAAAATACTGTACCAAAGTTTTTTTTTTTTCACAAAATAACCTGTGACCTTTGACCTTTGACCCCGTGACCCTAAAATCCAAACAATGTATTATCCCCCCAAGGATATACCCTCATACCCAGTTTGATGTAAAACCACCACACGGTTCTTGAGATATCGACAAAAACAAAACGGGACGGACGTATGTACGGACGGACGGACGGACGACCCGAAAACATAATGCCTCCGGCCACTTCGTTGGCGGAGGCATAAAAAAAATACAATTATGTTTTCTTCATGTTGTTACTCATTATCACATGTAGTTTGTTATTTTACGATTTTGCAGTTGTTACAAATATGTTCTGCTTATACATTGTAGATAATTTTCTCTGTTTATTTGATGGAAATGAAAATAAATTTGAACTTTGAACAAAAATTCGTCAAAAATTGCACTGCTTCACAAGATTTCTTTCTTTTTTTGCGCGCAAGGAGAACCTATATAGCACCAATTCGAAAGATTCGCCTGATTAACTTTCCTTTCATATTCCCTTCTTTGCTGGTATTAAAGGGTTTTGTACTTTCAATGTACAACGATGTCTATATATCTATGACACATAGAGTATGACAGTGCACTGAACTTGTGATATATTATGTACACGTGTACTACCTTTTGCTATAAATAACATGGCTTTGAAAATGATCGTGTTATGCCAAATAATCTCTATCTGCGCAAGAGATCAGAAACATGCTGAGTCACACTTTTATTGTTCCTGTACACTGTTGTATAATATGTAACTAATGTATGATCACTTTCAAAAGTTAACAGGTAGGAAGCATAAAAATCACGAATTGATTCAAAAGGGAAAAAATAAAGGATATATTACTTGGTATATCAGCTTCAGGCAATACAAGGCGTATAAGGACAAAAGTCCACCAACAATATGTACAAATAATATCTCGGCGATACCGCATAGGATTTATGTTATGTGCGGGTCATACTAAACAGTATACTCTGGCAGATACTTAGACATCAGAAAAAATGATGTAGCCAAGCATCCGGGCGGTCGCGTCAACAGATGACAGCCTCGTTAAACAGAGCTTTACAGGTGCTTTCCAGCCATTCAACTGCATACTTTATGATAACTAATGGAGAACATATAACGGACTATTCCCAGTTTTTATCTTCATATTTACGAGTTGAGCGCTGATGTCGGAAGGTTGATGCACTGTTGTCTGGGCGTATTGAAGGGGGCCAAGAGAACAGAGTGTGCTATAACACTGTACACCTCAACGAAAAATATATTTGATATATATTATATATACATATATATATATATATATATATATATATATATATATATATATGTAAATCACATATCATATTAATATGTATATCCGTATTACATATATATACATATATATATAAAATTATATTGATATGTATTTATATATGTATATATATGTTCATTTATATACACTGTATATATATACATATATATATATATATATATATAGCGAAAACTTTGAGCAAAGAAAATGGGTTTTCATCGGGATTCGAACCCGAGACATCCGGATTACTAGACCCAGAAGCGGATCTAGAGGGGTGGGAGGGGGGTTGCAAACCCCCCCCCCCCCCCAAAAAAAAAAAAAAAAAAAAAAAAAATTCCGGGGGAAAATGCAACTAAATTTTACAAATTTTCAGGGGGGGGGGGGGTAATTTTGCAATGACCTCTATACCAAAAATAGTGGTGTTCTAGATGCAAGAAAACGCCATTTTCACACACAGATTTTCAAAAATTGTTCTACTCTTTGCTCGTGTGGTCAGAAGCTATAGTGTGTCAGGTTATGTCAGGTGAATGTGTGTGTGTGTGGCACACATACACACACTATAGCTTCTGACCACACGAGCAAAGAGAGTTAAGGGTTTGGGACGAACACCGATCTAGGGCTTTCAATAGCTCAGTCGGTAGAGCACCGGTCTAGTAATCCGGAGGTCTCGGGTTCGAATCCCGATGAAAACCCATTTTCTTTGCTCAAAGTTTTCGCTATTTATTATTACAATTGTTTCTGGTCAGTTTTTCCTTCGTTATTTCAATATATATAGATATATATATATATATATATATATATATATATATATATATATATATATTGCAAATTGGTTGCTGATTGTTATGTTCCTTTCCAAAGCCCTGGCGAAGACTCGTAAAAAGGTAGAAAGCTTGGCACTGATATTAAAAGCATCAAAGTAAACGAACGCTACGTCCGCTGGCCCCTCCTTCCTGTCACGACTATACATTCAACAGTATTATGTATGTATGTATGTATGTATGAATGCATGTATGTATGCATGTATGGATACATGTATACATATACGCGTTTGTGTGTACGTGGGGCGTGTCATAATTATATTCATATATAACATATAGGCCTATCCGCTTGATTGTACTCAGATATTAAAGCACATCGACAAACACATCATCAACACAGATTTTATTCTGACAGGTTTTGTTTTTTCTGGATATTCAAAGCTTTGCCCGACATAGCAACAGCCATCGAATATCATAAGTGGATTCAAAGTTTTGAAATATCCTATAGTATGTATGAGATTAAGGATAATTGATAAGCCCACTGCAAGTTTTGTTCAGTGCGGTGAATTATCGACGGGTACAGCCTACAGTACCAGGCAGGTTCAATACAAACAATAATCTTATATTCAAGTTCAAGGGGTGTAGTTACCCCCTAAATGTGCACACCTAATCCATATCTGCATTCCAGTTAGCACACATTAGTTGTTGCCCCTTTAGGTTAGACTCTGGTGTAGCTTCTCTCCCCCCCCCCCCTTTTTTTCCCCTTGGCAGTCGGGAATAATCCAAGTTCCCAAAGGTGTCCACACAACAGAACTGCAAAGCAACATGCCGCTAAATACTCTCTAATGCAGTTGTTGTAATCAAAGCCAATTAAACTGCAAATAAACTTACTTAGCTGAAAATTAGATTTTTGTCGTCCGAATATCGAAAGTCAGATTGTCAAATACTTCGTGTCTGAAGTTTTTCCGTCCTTTGAAGTTGATACGGTGTTTGGAATTGACTGTAGTGCACTTTAATGTCCAATGTTCCACTTGCTTAATTGCATTTAAACTTCAAAGTCGATTTTATTGACGCTGACATTTTATCATACACTTTTCGGAGTATATTTTCCCACTTTTTTTTAATTCTGGGTAACTAGGTCACGTCGCGCGTATAAAGTCTGAAGTGGTGGAAAAATACCAGAAAACCAGAAAAATCAATGTCCGGCGACTATTCTTTTTTTTTTTTTTTTTTTTTTTTTTTTTGGGGGGGGGGGGGTTCGTGATAATTGGTAACATTAAAGGGGAAAACGGTCTGTGTCATTATTGGGGAAAGAAATGGGAGGGGAAGGTTGCAATGAAGAACTAATCATCGAGCTTGAGGACCGGAAATTTTCACAGATATGATGTTCACCATTTCTTCAATAATGGAGAGTAAGGCTGCGCTATACTCGTATGTTGGCAATGGGTAGCTATAATCCAAATCTGGGTTTTGAAAGTTATTAGCATAGTCGAAGGAAATCCTCTATAATGAATGCGTATAATCATCGATCACCTATAAAGTCTAAAAAGTCGAGACTTCCGACAACCATCTCCCGAGTATTTTAATCGCATACAGGCATGAATATTTAGCCGAGTTACCGGTCAAAACATGGCAATGTAACTGATCCTGACGGTGACTTGAGAATGTGCATTGAAACCCGTCACTCCGTGGCCCCATTGAATAATAATGTTTCTCAATCACCAGTTGAAAATTTCTCAGTATGAGGGGCTATGACCGGAGTCTAACGTATTATAGGGCTCTGAATTCTAGAATTTGAGAGTTTTGTACACTCGCTATAGTTTTTGCAATTCTTTTCTCTGCTCTGTATCTCTTTGAAGACCTTGTCAGAAAATGAATCCGATCCAATCAGCGTTCATTAGTTACTGGCGTCGCTTAGTTTTAGAAAGGGTGAGGTTGAATTTTTTTTTTCTCTGCATGGTTACATTAAATAAAAAATCTAGAATAAAAAAGAATATTAAAAGTCGGTGTATTAAAATAAACATATGAAAAGTTTCCTGTAGTTTCTATGAAGAAATTCACAATTCGAAATGTTAAAGGTTATATATTGTCCAATTAATTGTTCCAATTAATAAATGTTCTCCTCCAAGAACCTTCTTTGTTTCTCACCCATGATCTTGGATCAACCTTTTCCACCAACATGTGCATACTAATAATGTCAATGTTTTGAATGTACAACTTTGCTTGCATTACTTGTTGCTACGTCAAACAAGTGACTGGCATGCTTTAGGCGAGCTTTCATGTATAGGCAAAGTCTTCATCATAAAACAATATATAAAATTTGATTGCGTTAAAAACTAAAACTGGTCCATTCGAAGGACATAATGTCTCTTAATGTATTCAAATTCTGCATTACTCTGTTATTTGTATGATATTTACGCGGATATCGTCACCTTATCTCATACATCAGTGTACATGCAGATTCAATTGCAACTGACATTACCGTTTTGTGAAAGCAAGCTTGAATTCGAAATTCTTTGAAACATACCCTTGTATTCCTGTTCTTTATTAGTATTTATTATTCTTACTTGGTACCGATGTCAACAACGCATTACGAGAATGACAGTTTAATATTCGTTCTTGTTTTTCGAAGATGAAATGCAATTCTGGAATCATTATTTGACCCCTCTTTACAATATAATTTCATAAAAATCAGTGTTTAACCCTAATTAGGCCGGGTTTATTTGGCTATGCTAAAGCCAGAGGGGGGCAGATTCCGCCCCCCCCCCCAAATCTCGGCCATCGGTAGTGTGCTCGCGACGAAATTTGGCATGCGTGACACCCACGTCATAATCTACAATATTGTTGTTATATACTATGCTGGACTGGAGTTACCTTTAGGTATGTCTCTGTAGTCTGGCTGCTGGTTGTGAAGTGAAGTATAAAGCATGCTGCCTTAAACTGCAGGACTGTGGTATAGCACTGGCATTCCAATGTTCATTCAGGCCTGGGCATCTATTATTCAGTTATGCTGCACTGCCAGGCAGGGCTCCTATTCATTAGGGCACTGTCATAAGATTTTTTTAAAGATCAATGAAAGTGATTAATTGTAAAAATAATTAGGTTTTTAAGGAAAACGTTTATGAAAATGGGGTCTTAATTCTTGCAATTAGATTGACGGGCAACGTCAAAACCAGCAAAGTTTAACCAACCATGGCAAAGACTGAATAAATGGCGTTTATTCCATGACGATACATTGAGGTTAAGTGCTTTCGATTTCAGTGCATTTGTTCCATTCAATTGTTTTAATATAAATTAATTTTGATAACGAATGTTCAGAACAGCTATCACAGAATTATTTGTGTGTTACATACATCCAAGGAGTTCCATGCCAGGAAGCTTGTTATACATTTTTGATCAGGAAACGAAAACATTTTTAATCTTTCTTTCTTGGAGCCTCCGCATGCAGGATTAAGGGGACATCTCACAGACCGGCGAATGTTTGCGAACGTACCAAATTTTAACGAATCTGAATTTTCGTCATTTAGTTCGTAAACAGTTGCAATAGGCCCTACAGTTCGTGAACACCTGTGATCAAATTCATTCAAAATGCCTTTGCGCCAAGGGAAAAAATGTTTGCCACAATGAACAATGTTTGCGAATTTGATTGCAACTATTGACGAACCCTGACAAAATTTAAAATTCGCTACGTTCGCAAACATACGCCGCTCGGTGAGACACCGCGTTCAGCAAGTGCTGGCAGGCTTGCTTTAATATCTGTCGGATATTCAAACTCTCACATGATTTGCGGTCAAAGCATACATCATTCGTCTTCCCAAACTCAGCATGAATTAAAGACACCTTCTTTTCCGGCTAGACATGATTTCATTTCCGTTACCAAAATTGAATTCCAATTTAGAATGGGAATCGGAAACAACGTTCAAATGTTTTGCGCTAGCTAATAGCGCTATCAAATCCATCACCCATGACGGGGAAGAGATGCATTAGAGTAGATAATACATGTATTTTTTATCAAAAAATGTGTTCCCTAGTATTCGGTTGAAAGTTAGAGCTTCATTGGATTACATGTATTTTCAGCTGTTTCGGAATTTAGGCATGCTTGACACACCATGGTATACTCTTTGGAAAATCACGTCACTTTTTATGACGTCATTTTTACAAATAGTACACTATGTATGAAATTACAGCTGTATGTCCCAATATCGCGCACTGGTTTGTGCGGCCATTTTGTGAAATGTCACATATCAACTGTGACGTCACAAAGCAATTGTGGCCATTGCGCGCTGCTTAAAGTGGATTGTCACGAAGCAATAATAATTTTCACATCGCGGCCTGCTTCGTGCGACCGGATCCCACTACAGCATCACACCCACCACACGACTGCTCGTCACATATTTTCCATCTTTTATTCAAAGAAGGTTGATCCAAAATATAACGAAATTTACTCTGCCTCGTTTTGGGTTTGTGGTTAAACTATGGACCACGGTGCCTTAAATTCTAGTACTATTCACAATTCAACAGTAAAATATTTCTATTTTGGGGTCACCTTTGCCGATAGTTTTAACCAGAAACTCTAAAGGCAAAGTATATCTCTACACTTAACAACACAACAAAACAATGCAAGAGTCATCAAGATGAGACAATCATAAAAAAGTATATCATTCTTGTATCAAAAATAATCACACGTATTTTCCGTAGGCAGTATGGTACACGTATGTGGTCATAATCACAATCTTCATCGCAATGAGGGAGCATTGCCTCATGAGTCCCCCCCCCCCCCCCATTGCTATCAAATCATTGTCAAAAAGGAAAACAGTTTCAAATTGACACAAATTGACACCCACGTAACAACGGGATAAATTACTATTCTCCACAAATGTTCTGTTTGTTCGACTATAATTATCTATTATGTCTTTCCAAATAGTTTCGTTCATCCATGGTACCTGGTCCACCTTCATGGTTGCCAGTGGTGTAAAAGAGGACCCCGCCATTAACCCCAGGGTTGCTTGGTGCCCCTTTAACCCTAACTAGGCCGGGCTATTTAGGTAGTTGATAGAGCCGGGGGGGGGGGGGGCCTCCCAGGCCCCCCCCCCCCCCCCCCCCCTCCAGATCTCGGCCGTCGACCGCGCGATCGCGACGAAAATTGGCACACACATTGCCTATGATGTAATCTAAAATACCATGAAGTTATTTTTTCAAAAAATCATCATTTATGCTAAATTATGCTAATTTATGCATGATGATGCATAAAATCAGACTATTTGGTATAAATCACAAAATAAAGCTCAAAACAGGCACATTTTTTCGTGTAAATATTCTTTTTTGTGTCCTTAGCAAATGTAATGAAAAAATTGTGATATCAGAAAAAATTCTTAAGTATTTTATTGTTTTTTGGAATTTCTTATGTATTTCTCTGTTTTTCGACTTTATGTTTTTCATTGTTTTTTTAAAGAAATTTGTCCGCGACATCGCTCCGAACAAGAAAATATGTTATTCATTGATTTTAATCAATAAAACACCAAAATAATCATGCTTTTATGAAATTTACCTGTAAGCACAGTTTGCATTGAAATTGTACACGAATTAACGTTTTTGAGCAATTTTTGGTCTGACATGCATGTACATATTTATGCGTAACTTCGGAACCGCACGCCCGGGCGTCGCAACTTTGGTGTCAAAAGATGCGGGAGACTCGAAAGAAAAAAGTCATGAAACGTCGCGGCGATAGCTTTTTGCGATTGCGATACATCGCGCGGAACGTCGAGGGGGGGGGGGGGGGGGGGCCTCCGAGGCCCCCCCCCCCCCCCCCCGGCCTAGTTAGGGTTAAGTATCTGGGTCATGGGGGGCATTGTGGGCAACCATCTTGATCAAGGATGAACACACTCTCAGCGCGATTCGAACCCAGGACCTTTTGTTTAGTATCAAGTCTTATCCACAAAATCATAGTGGCTATTTCAATTTCAACTTGAGCAAAGGAGTGTAACTTCCCAGCGAGACTCTCGTGGGGACATTACCACAACCATTTGGCTAGAGTTCGTCTTTCGTTTCCGCCGTGGTCTTTGTGAATATAAAGCCGTTGTCTCTGACAATCTTCGCGTACATCCTCGCCGACGACTTCGGTTTCCGCGTCTTGGCAGGGTCGTTGAAGTCGACGCCGTACAGTCCAAAACGGTCGCCATAACCGCGCGTCCATTCGAAGTTGTCCATCAGTGACCACGCAAAGTATCCTCGGAGGTTGACCCCGTCGATGCGTGAGGCTTCAAACAAGCAAGCAAACAAACAAACAAATAGTGTGTGCAGAACTCGATCAGTCCCGTGACTATCATTATGCAATCTGTGTTCATACAAGATAATGTTTCATACGACAGTGACTGTCGTCAATACTCCTCTCACCGAGTGGTGGCGCACTTGATTATTAAAGGCGATACTAAGATGAAAAGATCAGAAGAGCAGCCGCTATGAGCATTGAGAAATAATCTCTTTGATAAAGACAGACTTGTTCTGACAAGAGATGGCGCTATTATCATGGTGTCGGTGTGCAGTTCCTTTTCTTTCATAGTTTATGTCATTCGAATTCACTTTAGCTATTTTTTTTCTTTCATTCCAATCAGAATACAGATCAAATTGTTTTGATTGAAGTTATTTCTAACCTGGCACAAAAGAACCCAAAGGCGAGATTGCATGAGATACTTTACAATAATATCAGTACGCACAATGAGCGCGCATTCATTTGATATTACTTTTAACCCTCGTCCCAGCGCAGCGCAATATTATTTCGGTTTGATGGGGAACAGTCTGATACACCAAGGAGCTTCAAACACACATTATACATCGAAACTGGCGGGGTTTCCAGAGGAGTGAAACGCAATATCCCAGCACCGATCCGGCCTGGCAGGTACATCATTATCGCTCAACATAGTTCATCGGTAACAGTTACTTTACAGTGTTCATGTAAGCGTAGCTGTAATCAGTCGCTTCTTTGCAATGATAAGGGAATAAATGAGGTAAAGTCTTGAGGGAAAAGAATAGTGCTGACAGTAAAAGCTTATCCCGCTAGCAAGGTAATCATACGCGAGTTTACGAGCAATCGTTTGAACGGTTTTCCAGTTTTCTGTTTCCGATTTTGTGTTTTGCCTGTGTGTGTGTATGTGCGTGCGTTTGTGTTTTGCTTTGTTATGTTGAGTTCTGTTTAGTTTTGCTATTTTTTTTTTTGGGTGGGGGCAGAGGCAATTGTTTTTGTTTTGGGTTTTTTTTTAGGAGGGGGTGGTTTGTTTATGAATTTTGGAGGGTGTTTCGTGTGCTTGGGTTTGTGTCTGTCTTGCCAAAATGGCAACAATAATGATTGTTTTAGAGGAAAACTCTTTCGTTTTCAAATTTGGATTTGTTTGGTTTCCTCTTCCGCCGCCCCCCCCCCCCCCTCCGTTTTTGTCCCTCTTTTTCATTATGACATTCCCAAATTCCCATTATTACATTCCCACATTTTGTGACTAAACCATCTGGAAAGAGGAGAGGATGAGAAGAAGGAAGGGGATGGGGATGGGGAGTTGAACGAAGATAAGACACACCTTTGAGGGCCTCGTTGATGTAAGCAGTGAAATACTTCGACCTGACGATGTCATCTTTGCCCAGCTCTTCGTCCGGCTCGGACACGCCATTCTCCGTGATGTATATCGGCACGTCCCCATAGGCGCCCTTTATCCGCCCCAGCAGCCGTCGCAGTCCCCACGGCACGATCTTGGCAAGGCATGTTTCAATTTCAATCTCAATCTCAATTTCAATTTCAGTTTTAATTTCAAATTCAATTTCGACACGTACATGTATTCGCATTTCTAATGTAAAACGCATGAAATGTAACAAAATAAGATAAAAACAGAGTAATACGAAGCGACGTACTAAAAGGTGGGTCCCTCCTTTTATTGTGATTGCTTTTACTTTTGGATGTCTCAGCCATTTCAAAACCAATTTTCTTCAAATAAACGTTGAATCCATTTTGGAATCACATGCTCATTCATATTTCATGAGAGGTCTCCCATCATCCAACCAGAAAATGTTAGAAACCTGAAGTTAGGTCTCAAGCAAAACTATACGATCCCTTTAAAGAGTATACTATTCTAAAAGGAATTCAAAGTTGTTTTTGATAAAAATAGGTTTTCTTTAAATGGCGGTACCCACCTTTTATTAAGATCTCTTGTTTTGGATATCTCATTTCAAAACCGATTTTCATCAAATAAATTTTCAATACTTCATAGAATCATAATAATATGCTCTTTCATGTTTCATTAGGGTTTCTCATTATCTAAAAAAAAAAATAGAAAAAATAAAAAACCCTATTTTAACCGAAACTGTACCATCCAATTAACGTCATGACCTCAGATGTTTCGCCTTACTTTGATATAAGGTGTAGCCGCCTCAGGCCAGGAGAGATCTGGGCCGATATCCACACCAATGTCATCGTGAAGGTACGGCTGTTTGGTGTCGGCCGGGTTCTTGTGTTGTACGTATCTGTAGGTTGAACATCACAAGTTATGCTGTCATGCATATGCCTCCAGACCGTAGCAGTAAACTCGCTTCCAGTAATTCTGTCTTGTGCGAGTCGCAGTTCCAATACGATTCAATTGAGTTATTTGTCTGCTTTTCCGTTGTTTCCTTTTTTTCTTGGCTATAATTCAGCTTAAGTGAGTTGAAAGTTTCTAAACTTGACTGATTTGCCGTCACAGGAGTCATGGTTCACTACTGCAAGGCTTCAATATGCCGGTCACATGATGGAAAGCGAAGAAATCTTCAATTAAAAATACCCCTCGGGATAAGACAGAGCGTGATCTGAGTGCATGTGCAGCCAAAACCGGGGCAAGTTTGTCCCCTGAGCAATCCCATAATGCAACTAAAACGCTGCTCTGCGCATGGCACTTAAGTATTGGCGATACCGAGAATTTTTCGGCTAGAACGAAATTTCAATAATATGTATATCGATAGAAAATTGCCGGTCCCAAAGACTTCGTTATAACGCAGTTGCCCGCATAGCTTACCTGCTAGTGTAGTGATTTAGGGCGAAGAAGTCCGCCGTGCCCTCGATCAGCCGCTGCTCCTCCGCGGTGAAGGCGGGCAGCCGAGAGGCGGTGAGTCCCTGCTCCCGGCTGCGGTTGCCCACGAACTCCTTGATGATGGCGGGATAGTCTCCTGTATAGAGTGTGGGATTCACAGACAATGAGGTGTAAAGAGAAAATCCAGTCCAAATATAAGTTAGTCTGAGAGGAAAGAGTAATATATTACGAGTTCATTGGTATGATTTTGATCGGAAATGGATGAAGAATAGGAAGTTATAACATTTTGAAGTTTCGCTATTCTAGGGGGAAACTATTCTTGAACAGTCAATATGAATATGCAAATGGAAAAGTGAGCATGTCATTCTCTCAAAACTTGACCTGAAAATTTGGCAATTTCCAGTTTTTTCATTCAAATTTAATTATGCCCGAGGCTCAAATCCTCGCATATCTAACGGATCACTATTCTGAACTTAGTCAACCAGGAATAACACCATATTTCAGAGTCCAATGACAGAAACATTGAATTTTCGTCATCTTTTTTTTTTTTTTTTTTTTTTTGTACATGACCAATGAAAAATTGTGAGGGTATGATATGGTCAGCTCTGGACATTTGCATATTCATATCCACTGTGCAAAAACTGTTTTGCAGAAATCAGCAAAACTTCAAAATGTCATAACTTCCCTATTCATCTGATTTCAGCCAAGTTTGAAAGACTTCGGGCTGCATCAAGGAATTATCTGGATCACGTTACCATCATTAAAATTTTCTTTCGTCGCATGTAGCACTCATTACGGAAAGGAACTTTCCATGCGTGAAAGTCCGTCTTTTTCTTCTTCTTCTTCTTCTTCTTCTTCTTCTCCTTTATGGTTGCACTTTGGTTTCATTGTTATTGATGGTTGTCCTAATTTGTTTGCTATGTTTGGGTGTTTTGTTTGCTATGTTTGGGCGTTTTGTTTGCTTGTTTGCTGATGTCGTTGTTGTTCAGTCTTTATTTTCCTTCACACACACTGAGCTCGTATATCCTCACCGTTGCCGAAGACGGGATTGGCTGGGAGACCCAGGTCGAACTGCAACGCTCTCTCCGCCGCCTCCACGTCCGCTGCCTTCTCGCTGGCCGGTTCGAACCACGCCGCGTTGATCACAATGGATATTTTCCCGCGCTGTCCAGGCCGGTACTTGATGTCGTACGTGTGCCACGCGCGCGCATGGGCCTTCAGCATGGTGTGAACGACGCGGTAGGCACCGTAGCCTGGTCGCTTGATGCCCGGGGCCATAACACCCTCTTCGTAGCCAAGAATGGCCTCGATTTTTGGCTGGTTAATGGTGAACCACATCCTAACCTACATAACCAAAAGAGAAGAATTGTTTCGAAATTCGTTTCTTTGTATGAATGTAGGTCGTTCTCATCATATTTGTTTGTTGGTTTGATGTTGCTGTCGTTGTTCTTGTTATTGTTGCTGTTGTTTTAATGATACATTAATAAAATTGTCCCGTAACATCTTTGCGAGATCTATGAATCCGACTGACATCATTGAAATAAAAATGCATCCATTTATATGGCTTCTCAAAGTGTATTTTTGTCTATTCATTTTTCCCTGTAGTGAATCTCATGTTCCTTCCTGCCACGCATTATTCAACATAAAAAAAAAATCAGATAAAAGTAATAGCAGGCATAAGAGTAATTCGAGCACCTTTACATCTTTAACCTTGGTCTTCGGTGAAGCGCCAATCTACCCTTTGAGAGTCTCAGTGGATCAATTAATTACATACTGTACCTACTGTTTCTGTGTGTCGCGTTTAGTATCATGTTTTGTTTCTTTGTTTTCCTCTCAGCTATTACGTATTGTCATTTCCTTTCCGATTCACGCATCATATTATATCAGTACTCATCCAGACAGGTTGTTATGTAATTCTTTTCCGCAACCCGTTGAAGAATTAAAGTCCCGAGTATTCTCGGGCAGGGGTACAATGAGAAATGCGTATTATTGGAAAATCAGTCCGTCCTCAAGAGGTTGAGCTACACAGCCATTCTCTCTTTCTCTCTCCCTCTCTCTCTCTCTCTCTCTCTCTCTCTCTCTCTCTTTTTGCAGTACTGGCTATGTCGAGTGCATTGCTATTTCTTGTTGCTGTTGTTGTTGTTGTTTAAATGTGACGCACCTTGTCTCCGAATTCTTTGAAACAGAAGTCTGCGTAGTCGTTGAAGTAGACTACCATCATCTCGTTTTCCCAGCCGCCGATGTCCTGGAGTGCTTGCGGTAGATCGCCGTGGTAGAGGGTGACAGCCGGCTGGATGCCCGCTGCCAGTAGAGCGTCGATCACTGTGTGGTAGTACTTCACTCCGGCCTCGTTTACCTTGTGTGACGCAGGAGAGAAAAAAAAAACACAACAAAACTAGAATAATAGTCTTACAAATCAGACTCATAAGTTTTAAAAACACGTCTTTCGTTTATTTTCAGCGACATTTCAAACCATAATAACCATAATGCTTTTATCTATCTATTTCATCAGGGATAAGTTCACTTTCCCGTGCGAGTGTAGAGAAGTTCTGGTTTTGGTGCTTTTTGAAGGATCGAGGACAGTTTACAACGAACAGTTCTCCTGGCACAAAAAACAACAACAACAAGAAGCACCTGGTTGTATTCTAAAGACAAAATGATTTTTACTAAGTTTGAGAGACATAGTGATCAATCCTTTTTTTGTTATCGATGCAGCTAAGATTATCAACAGTAGTAACACCATTATTAGTTTATAAACAGCTGTTGTTGTAGAAATGGCTTCGATCATCATGACGACAATGACATACCACTATCAAATATTTGTTATAATCATCTCTATCGTCATTATTTACATTTCAGGTCTACATTTCTTTTCTTTCTTTTTTTTTTGTGAGGAGGTGCAGTAGTATAGTGCACTCCCGTTATAAAGAACACCGTTCTATCTAAATTTCGGTTACAACGAAATAAAAAATCAGGCCGCAACATTATCCTCTCTTTGTTTGTTTTTTATTCTCTAATTTTGGTCGCTTGTAACAAAGTTTTGCTGCATGTATAACGAAATGAAAATGCCGGTCACGAGGACTTCGTTATATCGGGAGTTCACTGTAGACAGAAAGCTCACGAGGGAGGCCCGACTGACCTCCTCGGTGAAACCTTTGGGGAACATCCTCGACCAGGAGAAGGAGAAGCGGTAGTGAGACACGCCCAGCTCTGAGATGATAGTGACGTCATCGGCGTGACGATGGTAACTGTCGCAGGCCACGTCCCCGTTTGCATCCTCGTGAATCTTGCCAGGAATATGTGTGAACACGTCCCAAGTGGACGGCCCTACGGGACAATGGTATATCATCGAAACTAATAATAGGAGAAAGCGTTTTGCGTTTGCACCAGCGGCCATGACATTCAAGAACGCGTGCCATGCCATCGTTAGTCTAAATTATGGTGTTCAATGTCATGGGGAAGGTTTCTCGTGTTAGCGAATGTGACATGGATGCAAACGCTTAAAATTAATGTCACAATGCTGTCATTTCCTTCGTAGAGAGACTACAAACTAGAAATAACGTTGAAGAGGAAATTAACAATCAAGAAAGGAGCAAACACATGACATTTCAGAAGAGCATATTATAGCGAAATAATTCAAGCACCATGGCTGATCACAAACTGACAATGCATGCAAACAAGATAAGCATGAAAACATACGCCACGTCTACAATCCTTTACTCCATACTGCATGCAGTGTGAAAAAAAAAAAATCTCGTCCACGTCAGCATTCGTTTACTTTGAAAATTTAAATTAAGTCAAACCAAATTAAATAAAAAATCAAAATATTGAATGACAAATAAAGACAGATCACGCGATCAGATAAAGACAGATCAACACCAAAAATGACACATGAAACATTAGGTAGGCCCAATTGCTAATTTTGAATAAGACACAATCAGAAAGATATACAAATCACTCTTGAATTGAATTGTACATAGCCTCTGAAAATCAAGTGTTATATCATTCTTTCAATTTACCCTTTCCATCCTCGTTCCACCCGCCTTCGATCTGGTAGGACGACGTCCCCACGCCCCACGTGAATCCCTCGGGAAACTCGCCCTCGATGACGGCATCGCGCTCGGGGTCGTTGAACACGTCGCCGAAGACGAACAGGGCTTTGTCTGTCGCTGCTGCTGCTGCGGACGGTTGCACACAGGCCTGGAGGAGAAGCGCGAAGAACGCCGGGATGAAGGGTCCACCGGTTACCATGGTGTTCATTATCCACTCCAACAACCTGTTTCACGGGATGATTATGAGAGACAGAAATATAGATTTAGAAAGATGGCGATAGTTTGAAAGAGAGGGAGGGGAGGGGGAGGGAGATACGGGCAAGGGAAGTAAATCGGATCGACACCGTGCGAGTTGAATAACGTGCAAAGCAGATCTCAAAATGCTCTCGCGCTGTCGCGCTCGCATGAGCTCGCTTCACTCGCCCGTTATAGCAATCATACAGCGAGAGGGCCTTGATGAAAGGCTACATGTATGGCAGATGCGAGTCGGAGAATTCGGTGCTGGCCTTTGATTCCACTGTAGGGCCCTATAGAAATTAGTACATGAATATTTTGATTATTCCAATGTAAAGTGCAGTACACTGTACATGTATTATATCAAACTCTTCTATATAATTCTCTGACTGTATTTACACTAAAAGAAGCACGCAGTGAAATGCGTGTACAGGTAATCAACGTTCAATCATAATGAGTTGATAGTCTGCTGGCCTTCTACGCTTCCGTATTACTGTAGATCCAATTCAAAATGCATGTTATAACGGCTTGCTATTTGTGCTTGTATACGTGAAAAAGAAAATTGAATGGTATACAAATTACTGCTACGCAAGGGGGCCAAACACACTTTATAACGCATTAAGCAAACAGGTACAATGTGTAATCAACGTTCAATCATAATGAGTTCACAGTCTGCTGGCCTTCTATACGCTTCTGTATTACAGTAGATCTAATTCAAAATGCATGTTATAACGGCTTGCTACTTGTGCTTGTATACGTGAAAAAAGGAAATTGAATTGTATACGTGAAAAAAGGAAATTGAATTGTATACAAATTACTGGTGCGGAAGGGAGCCACACATACAACGCGATAAGCAAACATCCAGACCGACAATGTTCAGAATAATCAGAAAGTACATGTAAGCACGAGTTACCCTGCACGCCTGTAGAAGGCGGAGGGGTAGTAAATGAGACAATACACAATATCTTTATCATACTACGTGCAAGACGTGCCTTGGGATATAATGTTGATCTGTCTGCATGCAACAATATAGATTGTGAAAATAAAAATATGAAGGCGAAATCGCGCAGCTCTGAGTAGAAAGTAAAAGCGTTCTCCTGATATCTCAGTATAGTGTGCGGATCAAAAACCCTGTTTACTAATTCATTTAATTTCATATCACAATCATACTTCATATTTTAAAGTTATTAATACGGCCTATACCGCCAAAACAAACATGCAAAATAAGTAATAGACCTTTATCTATAGACCCGACTTGACTTTGGTAATGCACTCCTATTTCAGCTACCACAATCTCAACTTTCAAAATTCAGCAGCTCGCATTGTTACAATGTACCCTTACTCACATTATCCCTGTTTTGTCCTCATTGCATTGGTTACCCGTTGAATCTCGCTTTGTATTTAAATCATTACTGTTTGTTTTCATTGCATACACGGATCTGCCCCAGAGTACAATGTTAATTTGCTTACATTTTATAATCCCCTCAGATGTTTAAGGTCATCCGATTGTAGATTGCTTGTTATTCTAAAAACGAAGAAATCATGGGGGATCGGTCATTTGCACATGCTGGACCTTACCTGTGGAATCAGTTGCCTCAAGCTATCCGCTACATTTCGAATGTTGACCCCTTTAAAGTTGCCCTCAAGACTCATTTGTTCGTAACCGTTTTCCAGTAGAATTGTATATTATGATTTTTCTTTTCATCATCATTATTGTGCCATTCATTTTCATGTGTATGTTTGTGTAATTATTTTTGTACTTCATAACTCACTTTTTCTACTGCGCCTTGCGCACGTTAGCTATGTGGAATTGGCGCATTATAAGTGCCCCTATTATCATTATTAGTATTATTATTATTATTATCATCATCATCATCATTATTATTATCTATGACAGTAAATACCACAATCAAATTTGGAAGCAGTTAAAATTAATTTCATATAGATACGTTTCCCCTCAAGATATAGGTAAAGTGACTCTTGTTACGCATTCATTAAGCCGAGTATACACGTATAGGAGAGTTATCTGGGCATTACTGAAAAATAAATCACTTCTAATTTACAGGGTGCTTCGTTACAAATGACATTACAATGGCACCATAAATGCATGCTCTCTGGAATGACAACAAGTGTTGGAGCAGTGGTCACAGAGGGAATGGTCACGGAGGGAGTGGAAGAATGACATTAGAAGAAAAAAAAATACCATTGCATGCTCTATTTTGATTAAGAGTTTTCAGTTGCTGATAAGCTAAATAAAAACACAGCAATATTATTCCGAAGCAATTTATATTATCACCGCCATCATCAACATCACCGTCACCATCAATCTCCGTAATAGGAGTTCACTGTGAAATCTTGGCAGGTCTGGCACTGGAAATGACCCTACGTATAAAGGTCGAATGTCTGAAAAGCATTCCCCCATCCCCACCCCACCCCCCAGCACACGCACACGCACACACACACACACACACACACACACACACACACACGAATTACAAACCCCATTCAATCAGTGAATTCGAAATACAGTGTACTGTCCTTTTCACTTCGCCGTTATCTTTAGAAGTTCAGCAGGAGGGCACACAATTAATGACAACCAAAATGTGCATCATGCGCGGTTGAACAGCCTATAATAATTATTCATATTACACAAAGCACTACCAAACGATATAGGAATGCTTATTAAGGAGTCGAATTTTGAATGAGCCTCATAAACTACTGCAGTTTTAAAGGAGAGTAGTAATGTATATAAACAGGGAGGTGGTGGAAAGAGATTTGTCCACCTCCATGCCATTGATCCCATGGTGTTATGGTACCCAGCAGATCCAACTACAGCTGTATGCGTGCAGCGTCACCTGCGTCCACAGTACTGCACTGTCAATGTAACCCAATGTAGATTTAGCGGAAAGTAAAGCACTCGTATGCTGTCGTTGGAGTAAACGCTCTACAAACATACACACATACGAGAAGACCTAGGAGAAGAACAATGTACATCGTACGTGCAAGGTCCACGTTTTAGAGGACAACCTTTTACAGGCTGAGAAGCCCTCTTCTTTCGCAGCAACACGTATGCGTACACGGTGTATATGTGTGTGTTCTATCCACGCCGGGGGTTCCCCTACTCAAGGAATGGGGGCCCACGGTAAATCCACGGAGGACTTCCATAACACACTACAAGCACAGACGGATATTATTGCAGAAAAGTCTAAGTTTGCCAGCCCCCTCCCCCCCCCCCCCCCCTTTCATGATATCGCTGCCGTAAAAGCCACTAGCAAAGATTCTACACTCCATGTAGTGTATAGGATCTTTGGTACTAGTACACCGTACTAACCTGCAACTTGCAGCCTGATCCAGAACCCGTCGCACAACTCAGATACCAGTAGCTACGAAGTAGCCCTACATTGGACAGCATGTACAACCATAGAAGCAAGCGAATGTAGTAACTGCAGCAGTTCGGTCGCGTTCCAGCCGCGTAGCCGGTGTACAGAGCTCAACCACGCATGAAGCACTGCAGATACACACATGAGTATGCTACACAGGTGCATGCACTTCACTGCCACTGCGCTTGAACGGTTACTGCGGTATATAATAGGGTAACCAGGGATGGTATCTTCCCACCACCCTTGGGAAACCACGGTAGAAGGAGGTAGGAGTGTCTGTCACGTGGTCTCTTCCCCACCCCACCCCCACCATGGACTAATCATGCCAAATAAGAAATGAGTGAATGAATAGATGACGAATTCATTTAATTTTCATTCCCTTTTTTTTTCAACAAAACATGTAACACAGAACAAATCAGGAATTATGTCATAGGCATATAGAGTACATTAGACTGAGGGAAAGATAAATGATAGTTACCAACTAGAGATCTCTGAATACACGTATACCGGCAGAATGCTAGGTTCTTTTTAGAGAGAGAGAGGGGAAAAAAAGAACTGAGGAGTCCACTAAAATGCATGCTTTATATTTTTGACCACGTAAAAGGAATGAATGAAAACACAACTACATATAAATACATAAATAAAGACAAAGAATAATGGCGACATAAAAAGGTAAATCAAATGTATATGAATTAACATGTTTATAGGACACAGCTAACAGAACAAGAAATGTATATGCAAACATACACACGCACATATATACATATTATTATCATATACACATTAAGAGAATCAACGGAACGAACATCTCTCTCATAAGATTGAATACATTAACAGAACAATAAAATCAGTGGTCATTATCAAGTATCTGTGCAGACTATTATACAAAAACAATATAAAAACTGATAAAAGAAAAAAAAACGTTAAAAAAATCCAATGTAGCCTAGTATCAATTAATGTTTATCATTTTTTTACTTTCATACACATTAAGACCTTGGGGGGGGGGGGGGGGGGGGGGGGGGGAGGAAGCTACTATATAGGAGGGAATAGTCAAAAGGCCAGGAAAGAAGCGACCCGTGCGTCGACGACAAGTGAACATCGCGCGACATGAAAAACAAACCAGAATACGTAAATCTCTTTCGGCACACGTTGCTACCGCGCTTTTCCACATAAAAATACATCGCTCATCAGCTTTATCTGCAGTTGTGATGTGATGTATTTCTGTCAAGCGTCGATCTCTCTGCCACTCGCCAGTGGTTTTGGAATAGCTCCATGAAGCAAAATTCTTGTGTTGTTATGTTTTGTGCTGTTTTTGTTTAACACCTGCGTATCATCGAAGTAGAAATTATCCCTTTCCTGCTTCTCACTGTGGTTCATCGTACTATTTCTAAGAATGGTTGGATTACTAAAGGCTAGCCTGAGGGCAGTGTTTGCCATCAACATTGGTGAGTATGATAACATAATCACAGTCACGTTTAACTGGTTTCCATTTGAAGACAGCGAAACTGCGTGATTCAAGCGATCAATCTCATTCTCTGCGGCCAAAGAAAGAAATCATCTTTACTGAACCAAGGCAATGCAAAACTTTACTCCCATTCTGCGTAAAAAGGGCAAAGAGGTGTTCAGAATGTTACTGTTAAAGTACAAGAACGTAAATGAATCATTAAATTCTGCATGCTTTCAATATATATTATTCAATTCACATACGCTGAAGACAAAAATAAGTTTGAAAAAAAAAAGCTTATAAGGACAATAGGCCTATTCTCTTTCATAAACTAAATAAGCCTGCTTAATCAATTGAATGATCTTATAATGACCATCTACTTCTTGAGTTGTTTATTTTGTTTTATTTTGTTCTGCTTTGTTTTGTTTGCTGTTTGTTTGTTTGTTACAGAGGAGGTATTGTATTTCTTGAATTTTTTACAACAATCATTTTAGACGAATGTTTGTTCCTTTAAACCAATAGCAGAGTGGTTAGGCAAAGATTTATATTTATGTTTTATAATTTATATTTTCTACTGTTTGGTTAAATCGTTGTGCTTCTTTCATTTAGGTCATCTTACGGTTCAAATCCACAACATATCAAAGATGTCTAAAGCAGATAAGGTAGAATAAGATGCATAGAATAGTGGAAGTTTCATGAAATCAGGCGTAAAATGAGTAAGTTATGGAATTTTGTTTGCGCATGATTTCACCGAGTATAATCATACGATTTTGGTCGCAAAAGCAAAAAAAAAAAAAATGAAAAATTACTCGGAGTGATAACATTACCTACAGTTTCTCATGTGCTTATCTGTGCACAGAGAAAAAAATAATAATTGTATGAAAAATCACGTCTTTGTTTAGCATTTTATCAACTACTCACTTTTTCCATCTAGCATCAGTTATTGTTGTGAGTTTTTGCATGACTAGAATAACGTGACGTGAGGGTATATATTTTTTTATCTATTTTATTTCAAAACGAAATTTTATATAAGAAATATATATGTTGATGTACTGGTCAACTGGAGACTTGTAAGGTAATGACGTAATCGCTTCCCTAATTTGCATAACTACGTGACTGTAACTTATATCACTGATTTGCTTAGTTTTTTTGAGGAAACATTTGAAATAGAAAGATTCCGTAATTTTCTTCTCTGGAGTATTTTAAACTCATATCACTCTTATCAAAGACAAGTTGAATTTCGTCGAGAATTGCACCTTTTACCATTAAGTGTAGTTGTCTTTTTCAATACGTGGTGTGTTGTGGGAGAGGAAATATTGTAGCTGCGTTCACCCAAGAAATCAAACATCTAGGAGTGATTTGACCCTGAGGCTTTTGTGCCTTTTAAGTGCTGAGAAGAAAGGTCAGGTAAAGATACATGGGGTTCCTTTCACTGACTCTGGAGTCTAAACTCACTGATCATCGAGTAGACACTGTTTTAAGAACTGAGGAGTTAGTCTAAAGGTGCAACGATACCAAAGGAAAATATCTGACTTTGTCTTCTGCTTCCACGCCTGCTCCTTTCTTTGGAAAGAGGGCAGGAGAGGGGCTAGATTATGAACACATTGCAGGGCGGATCCAGAAATTCTGTAATCCTTAAGCTGAGAAGCAAAAAGAAAAAGGGGCCTTTTTAATAACATGTGTTTTCGCGTTCCATTTCTGGGTTTTATCAGCTGACAAACAAACAAAAAATAGAAAACAAACGGGTCGCACACGCCCCTTTCTTCTTTGTTTTTTAATTCTTTTATCTAAAATAATGATAATAATGAAGGGGAATACCGCCCGCTCTGTGCGCCATCCCCCCCCCCCCTTGTACAGTTCCACCACTGCATTGCCGAAATTCAATTGCTGTTTTAGTATATTATATTCCGTGCATGATATGATATAGCCGGCGGTTTGTTAGGTGGAGCTGCTGACACAACTTGTTCAGAAGTGTCGAGCATGAGCTGTTGTATGACCACTCTGAGCAGTGGAGAGACGGTTTCCATGGTACCGAAGTTGATGTCTGAAGAGCAATTAGGAATGGTGGGGCACCATCCACTGCTTGAGGGGACCAGGAAGAAATACATTTGCGTGGCAGCAGGTAAGTGCCACTCTCGGCATATACAGATACATATCATTCATTTACCCAGTGAAATTTATAAATACCGGGTGTCCCAAAAAAAGCGGAACGGTGGATTTTCAGTACCTTGCGTTCTAAAAGTTATATATTTTTTGACATCATTAGAAAGAGCATCTTCCGCAGAAGACATTGATACCAAAATTATTAAATTTGGTTCAGTACTTTTTATTCTACGCCAATTTCTGAAAATGCAGTCATTGTCAAATTTCGCAGGATTTTTGCGACTTACGAGATAATAATTTGAGTGCGACACGCGATCCATACGGTGAATATTGTGTAAGCTCGGTGATCCATGTCAACAAAAGATACAGTTTTCACATTGGGCACGGGCCAGGAAAAAGCAGTGTGTGTGTGTCTGTGTGTGTGTGCGCTCCCAATATGAAAGTTGTATCTTTCGTTGAGATGGATCAACGAGCTTACACAATTCACCGTATGGAACGCGTGTCGCACCCAAATTATTATCTCATAAGTCGCAAAAAAAAAATGAAAATGACTGCATTTACAGAAATTGGCGTAGAATAAAAAGTACTGAACCAAATTTAATGATTTTGGTATCATGGTCTTTTGCGGAAGATGCTTTCTCTAATGATGTCAAAAAATATATCACTTTTAGAACGCAAGGTACTGAAAATCCACCGTTCCGCTTTTTTTGGGACACCCGGTATAGAAACCCATCACTCCTGATTAAAACCAACCATATATTGTGTGGGTAAATTGGTTCTGGATGAATGCTTGCTTGAAGGCTGAAAGGGACGGTATAGTTTTTATTGAGATGGCGATTCAAGTTTTCACTTTTTATGAATTACTTACAAACCACGCAGATATGAGGTTTAAAAGCTTACAATTTTATGAGGACTTGAATGTTTATTTGGTTAAAATTGGGTTTAACATTCACAAACAAAGAGGTCCTACTAAAAGGTTGGTCCCACCTTTTATCATCAACACAACACTTTGTTTTTGCCTCTTTTCTTTAGCAAAATACCTAAACGTTTGATATTTCCTATAACTATTTTGTACTGGTAAGTTTCTGAATTTGTACTAATTTTCCATTTTACTTATTTTCTTTTATGAGCAAATGCCATTACTTTCCTCTTTTTGGGTGTAAATTAATGTAAGCATTCAGGACTAACCATTTGTATGTTTAACAAAATCATCTTGGAAGTGTTCTGTACATCCTTTTCTTGTTTTACCATGTGATTTTTGTGGCTGTATAATCAGCATAAAATGACAACATGTTTATGTTCTTAGTTTACATATGGGTGAAATTATTTCATGGATACACTAAGAAATGTCCAATATTGGTATCGTTTAAAGGACGAGTTCAGTTCAGAATTTAGGGATAAAAATGTAATGAGTGTTCGTTCATTGTATTGCACGTCAACGCTCGCAGTCTTTTAAGAAATTAAAACAAATATGAAGTTTTCAGTTTTAGGTGTTAGAGAAACATGGCGTAACGACAATCACTCCATCCTTTTTTATACTAGTAACATTGATTGAAATTCGGTTGTCCATTCTGATAGAAAATGCGGACGAGGAGGCGTAGTCGCCCTATTCCTGTCACACTCGTAGTCTCGTTATCTGAAGTATAACGCCTGATTTGATATACAATGGAAATCAATTAGATTGCACATGTGTTGAAATTGATATGGACAATATAAAAATATAATACTTTGCGAAATATACAGGCTCTCTAATAAAGACAGTACTTTATTTTTCGATGACTTTGATTTTTATTAAGAGCTTATCAATCAAGTAAACAATAATAAAATATGGACTTTATGGGAGATTTTGATATTGATTATTATTCTAAAAATAAACTGTGCAATTTTTGCAGATATTTTTGCAGGCAAACGTTTGCAATATCGCAATTGACAAGTCTTCAAGAATTTTTAGTACTACTTGCATTGATACAGATTATTCGATATCTGATCTTTGGCCAAGTGATATTTCTGATCATGTACATTATATTTTTCATTTGTGAAGACACACGATATTCATATTATGTTAAGCTAGCAGAACGTATGAAGAAGCGCAGAATTCACATAGAAAATATTTCAGTATTCAACGACAATCCATGTTGAATTACATAGCTGTCTTCATGAAGTACTAGATAAGTATAGGTAATATACTTTAATAATGGCGTTCATGGTATTACAGCTTGCGAATCGTCGCCATGCAAGAATAATGGCGCATGTACGGAGACTGATACGGGCTATGAGTGTACGTGTACGGATGACTTCTTTGGACCGCAGTGTGGTGAGATATCTCGGTCCTTAATCTTGAACAACTTGAATCTCATTTAATCAGTTATTTTCCTTACGTAAATAAATATGTCTGCTGGTGTGTATGTGTGTGTGCATATATATATATACATATATACCGGGTGTCCCAAAAAAAGCGGAACGGTGGATTTTCAGTATCTTGCGGTCTAAAAGTTATATATCTTTTGACATCATTAGAAAGAGCACCTTCCGTAGAAGACTATGATACCAAAATCATCAAATTTGGTTTAGTACTTTTTATTCTACGCCAATTTCTGAAAGTGCAGTCATTGTCAAATTTCGCCGGATTTTTGCGACTTATGAGATAATAATTAAAGTGCACTACGCGATCCATACGGTGAATATTGTGTAAGCTCGGTGATCCGTGTCAACAAAAGATACAGCTTTCACATTGGGAAACCCGTGTGTGTGTGTCTGTGTCTGTGTGTGTGTGTGTGCGTGCGCGCTCCCAATATGAAAGCGTTATCTTTTGTTGGCATGGATCAACGAGCTTACACAATTCACCGTATGGAACGCGTGTCGCACCCAAATTATTATCTCATAAGTCGCAAAAAAATTGAAAATGACTGCATTTCCAAAAATGGCGTAGAATAAAAAGTGCTGAACTAAATTTGATGATTTTGGTATCATGGTCTTCTGCGGAAGATGCTCTTTCTAATAATGTCAAAAAATGTATCACTTTTAGAACGCAAGGTACTGAAAATCCACCGTTCCGCTTTTTTTGGGACACCCGGTATATATATATATATATATATATATATATACATATATATGTATATATATATATATATATATGTATATATATGTATATATATATATATGTATATATATATATATATATATATATATACATATGAAGAGTTTGTTTGCAAAAACCGATAGTCCATATTTGCCAAATGGAGATATTTGCGATTAAAGGTCAAGAAAAATAAAGAGAAGAATAAGAAAAATGTTGCTTCTTTTGACCATATCTTCAAAAATTGACTTATCGGTTTTTGCAAACAAACTCTTCATATATATATATATATATATATATATATGTACATATATATATATATATATGTATATTCATATATACGTATATATAAATATATATATAAATATGTATATATAATTATATCATTATCTAATATGTATATTTGCATTTATGTAATGCTGGTATTCAACTTGGTTGTCTTGTCTGCCAACAGACGCATTTGGTGTGCGGTGAACTGAAGGTACCAAAATTACATATATAGTGCAGACATATCATAATCACGTGAATCTGTTGTAATATTATGTATAAGAGAGGGGGATAGAGAATTGTGTGTGTGTGTTTTTTTTTTCTTCATTCAAATATAATTACCATTACAAAATTTTTCACATAAGAATATTGGGAGCAGTGATCGGTAAAAAGATATGCTCAAGTTTGATTTTATGGACTGATGTAGGTTAGTTGTATCACAAAATATCATATATACCACGTAAAATTGTAGTTAAAAGACCCTTAGATATAAGGAGATTATCATTACTGCTCTCAATAAGCCATATCTGTGTGGGTTTATTCTGGGAAAAATTTAATCATAACTACTGTTGACATTTGGTAGGGATAGCGCCTGGATCTAGATCTATCCTGATTCACATTTGTACTTATTTTGTGTTGCTTCTATATCCCTAACTCTTTGAAGAACTATCAATAGGGGACCTATTTTGAAGCGGCATATCTGTGTTTTTGTTTCATCTACAAACATGACCAAAGTATTGGTAAATAATGCCTGATGTTCAAAACGCATGATCACCTCTCACCATTCTACAATGCCTCTGGCCTGTTTAAAAGTTAGCATATGATCGAGACATTAAATTTCAATAGGAAAATAATAATAGTAATCATAATAATAATGATAATAATAATAATAATAACAATAAAAATAATAATAATAATAATAATTACTATTATTATTATTACTACTATTGTTATTATCATTATTATTATTATGATAATAATAACAATAATAATAACGACAATGATGATAGCGGTTCTTTATAGCGCAAATGGTCACCCGTCTCTGGTCCCGACGCTTCAAGAAAAAAAAATGACAAGACAAAAATATGTAAATCTGCAACATGACAACAGAGAATGATAAACAACAAGCAAACACATACCAGATTTTTCTGAACATTTTGGATATATATATTTATGTCATAAAAGAATTACGACAAGTCAGTGTACGAGAAAAACATTTGAAAAGAGCAAGAGAAAAGTGTTTATTCAAAACAAACTCAAACTGATTGTTCAAAACCGTCCAGTTATTGGTAAAGATGGGACGATGTGCGTGAAAGAGAAGCTTTTAGAGATGTAGGACACTTAAAGACAGCCAATCCCTTTTGCATGCAAATTTTTGAAATATTGGTGAGAACACTCAGGTATTGAAGAAAACACTACTTGGAAAACTCCTGTAAATTTTGAACTCAAGAGGGTCTTTATTTGTTTAGTTAAATTGACCGTTACGATTTGAATAATTTTTGCGAACTTCGCAAAAATTACAAATCTAAATACTAGTCTAGTTTTACAGACCTGTGTGATGCACTTAGTTGTACATGCAGTTCATGTAAGTGGTGTGTTGTTATTTGCCATAATGCTTGATAACAAAGTAAGAGAAGCTAGTGAATTCTTCTTTTCTGACAGCTTTAATATGCATATCTCTTGTTCGAAGTATAAGTATCATATTACAACCACAGGAGGATGCAGCTGCGCTTAGTACACAGAATACGTTACGGTGAGCGTTTGGCGAATTTAACGGCTAACAACCTTCAAATATCACAGAAATGTTATAGATTTACAATTATGCAGTCTTGTCGTTCTGGTGGAATATATCATATTCTGTGCTATTTGGGAAGAAATGCAAAAGGGAAGGGCCATCTTTAATGTGGAAATATAAAAAGGGGGAAAACAAGTACACTTTGTAATGAGAGCGCATAAAAGTCCACATACACAGGCACGCAAAAACTCGAAGAAATAAAGGCGTAGATAGGATAAAACAGCATGAGACATCACGAAGGGGCAGTTATAGAAGGATAAGGGCTACTGGGGAGTATTTTGTACTCAAGACTGCTATTTTTAACTCACCATCATTTCACTGAAAGCTATATTATACCTCGTTAGCTTCCTGGTTTTTGCCAGCCTTGGATTTTGACACGCGGGCAACGATGACTTGTTTCGTAAAATGTATTGTTTACCACTGTGAGCAGTGATAATTGAAAAAAAAAAAAAAAAAAAAACATGTTCGAACAATCACATTTGATGCATATCTTTACATCAGTTGTATCACGATTATATCCTCCCATATGAAAAATTCCCAATAAAGCCTAAGATATAAGGAGGTATTACTATTTTCTAAATCAACCATAACTGTAGACGGTTTATCATAGAAACAAATTTATAATAACTATCCCCTATTCACATTTTGTAAATTTAATAATACTTAACGATTATAATGATCAATGCTGATTAATAATTTGACATTAATTGTTTCTTTCCCTAACTCACATTTTAGATCTTATTTAAAAGCACTAAAATTGAGCTTTTGCTTCATCTTCATTGGTGCCTTTAAGTTGCACGGTTATTTCATAAGTTCAGGTTCGTAATCATAATTAGTTATTTCAATTAATCAACACACGACCTTGAGGAAGGAGAGCTGTTGCTGCCTGTCTCGTCACAAAATGGTGGCAATGCCATTATGCATACTTGATGGTACGGTTACAGTTCGTTATTCCTGACGATCGTTATTCCGAGGGTTCGTTATTCCGAAGATTCGTTATTCCGAAGGTTCGTTAATCCGAAAATGTGATAAGGTTTGTTATTCCGAAGGTTCGTTAATCCGAAAATGACACAAAGCTCGTTATTCCGAAGGTTCGTTACGAACCCTTTTTCATTTCGGATCAACTAACCTTCGGAACAACGAACCCTATTTCATTTTCGGATAAACGAACCTTCGAAATAACGAATCCTATTTCGTTTTCGGACAAACGAGCTTTCGGAATAGCGAACCCTATTTCATTTTCGGATAAACGAACCGTCGGAATAACGAACCTTCGGAATAACGCCACAAATGTTCGGATTAACGAACCCTTTTTTTTTTCATTTTCGGATTAACGAACCTCTAGGTATAGGGAATTTGTGTGTTTCGGATTAACGAGCCTTCGGAATAACGAACAGTACCCGATGGTACACTACCACTGGTTTGTACCAGTATCAGCGTAAAACGAGATGAAACTCACGTAGGCCATAAGTAAAGTAATGTGTAACAGCACTCATTTAGGCCCAGAGATAATTGACATAAGTATACACAAGTGTTTTGTGAGAAGTATTCCCGTTCGAAGCTTGATCCCAGTGAATGGAATAAACCATGATAAAATACAACTTGGTGTTGGAGTATTTTTGTTTCAGATCATCTGGCTGATTCCGCCCTTCTCCGGAAAACAAAATGGTCGAATATAGAAAAAGGAAAATATGAGAGTTTGTGGATATGTCTGTTTCTGTGTCTTATGAATATGGTGATCACTCTACTTTGACATTTAAAGCAATGGATATTGGTGTTATGCTTTTACCTTTGTGTGTTTGATTGTTTGTTTTGCCGTCTTAATTACTTCATCAACCGCCATGTAGCATGTCCGGTTATCTACACTACCAGCGAAGGGGTTACAGAAAGACGATTTCAGTTCCCTGTTGGTTGGCACTTAACAAACAAAGATGTGGTGTCCCTGGATTTTGAGGTCAGCGGCAACCAAAATGCACACCTTGCCCTTTCAAGTCAGAAATCAAATCAGAATGATATGTATCGCATCGGTGAGTACCAGTACGCTATTTGGTCTACTTAATTTCTGTTTTTCTGTGCATTAAAGGGATGGTACTGCATTGGTGGTAATGACAATTGGACTTTTAACTTTTTGCAAGATACCAAGAAAACACTTATGAAATAGTACAGAGCATACCATTTTAAGAGGAATTCAAAGTTTATTTGATGAAAATCGGGTTTGGAATGACTGAAGCATAAAAAAAGTAAAACAAAGCGATCCTAATAAAGTGTGGGTCCCACACTTTATTAGAATCGCTCTGTTTTGGATATCTCATCAAATAAACGTTGAATTCCTCATGGAATTACATGCTCTTTCATATTTCATAAGACGTTCCTCATTATCTCACTAAAAAAATTTAGAAACCTGAAATTAGGTCTCAACCAAAACTATACGATCCTTTAATATCATACATCTACACAATTATTGTCCCTCAACTTACATAAAAAACGAACATGAACAATTAACTGTATGGATTAATTACACAAGCGCGCACGCGCGCGCGCACACACACACACACACACACACTCACAAACTCTATCTGTCACACACATACACGTAATTTCTGGTGTATTTTATTTCATAATGCCCCATAATATTCATTGATATATCTTTCAAACCTAAATCCAAACAATTCATAAATGACTATAAGAAAAAAACCAAACAACTTCAGGTGAATAAAAAACACAAGAAACTTTTAAACCCAAGTTGTTGTATATGCTGATTGTAAAGTTGTAAATGAACAAAGATATTTATATTTGAAACAAGGTAAGGATGTCCTATCCGGATTTTATATTGCTGCCTTCGTTCCCATATTTTATCATTTATGTTTACATGTTCTATATCATCTCCAATGTTTATGGCAGTTTTTGTTCTTTTTTTTTTCAGGTGGAAGCATATCCCTGAAAGCAAAAACCCTGAAATTTAGTAAATTAAATTTCAGGCAAAGAAGTTATTCGTTAAGAATCGTAATTCAAGAGTTTGAAGTTCTAAGACATGTTGAGACTGGAAATATTCTAGAAACTTTGGGCAAAAGAATTACTTCGAAATTACTACGAATAGGCATTCAAGCGTTTTAAGTTCTGAAATGTAGGCTAATTGTGAATTATTGTCTCCGGTACACTTAACTCTATGATATTTTTCATTGATTTTTCTTCATTTTATATGTCTTATTTCAGGCTAGTTTATATTTCAGTATTTGACCAAATCTTTCATTCACAGCATTGTCACTGCATTAAACGAGAAGAATGATTTTTTTTTTTGTCGATTAATGTAATGAAATGATATGAATGAAAGGTTTGCTCAAAACCCCCAACTTGACGTGCTTTATAATCTCCAGAGTATTACAAGCAAAAATAAAATGGAAAAAAAAACACTCAAGATTGAAATAAATTATTCAAATCTTTGCACTTGATTTGAGAATTGGGCTTTATCCAATCAATATTTATGATAAACATATAACAGACTCAAGTTTGATTTGCAGAGGTTCGGTTGTTTTATTCTCTCTGGTTTACTTGTTTGACTGTTTACTTGCTTCCTTGTTTGGTTTTATTTGTTATCTCTTTGACTGCCCCTAAGTTATCGGAGGAGGAGGAGTAACAAGAAATACGCAAATCGCGCTTCAGCGGAGCTGCCCGACACCTGTCGCTCCGTGGAGTAGTTGTCAGACAAACAAACTGATCGTTAGTCATGACGCTGTTCTTTCGCTCATCCCGCATTATGACCACTTCTGGTTGACATTTGCCAACGGTCATCTGGAGGTTGGTCGCCATGGAAACAAGATTCCCTTCTTCGAGTGGACCGACCCAAACCCCCTGCCCGTGAGCTACGTTGGAATATGGTCAGGTGGGGGCTCTGATAGGTACTGGAAGTTTCACTCGTTTTGTTGAGTCACCAAAGGACCTTCACCACAGGGTCGTCTATGGCAACTCCCAAGTCTCTACTCTCTCGAAATGGTTCGAAATAACTAACCTCCAAAATAACGAACTGTAACCATTTCAATCAACTGCAAATGTCAACAGACAATTAATATTGTCACAACTTTCGTTAATTACCAAACAGTCGATTTTTTGTTATGCAAAGTGAGAAAATGATATCTGGATATCCTACAGTTCTAATCAAATTGTGAATTCGATTAAATTTTTACTCTTCATTTTTAGAATCATGGACATTGTACGTGACTTTAGTCTGCCCTAGATAATGAGATCCGATTTCTAGATAATCAAGTGCATACGTACCTATACGTCTTGTTCCAAGTTTGAAGATTTCCGTTTTTCGTAAATTCCCTACTCAGCTATTTCCTCGCATGATTCATAGACCAATCTTTTTTGAAGAAATTGTACACTTAATCGCTTTTGACACACTTAATTATGCTAATTTTGTTAACTGAAGGTGCGGATATTTTTGAACTAAATTGGTAGTTGCAGTGATTGACGTCGGATTATAGTTCAGACTACTGATAATGGTATAGCTTGCCTGTATGATATTTGTGTATCAACTGCCTATGTACCAGTATGATTAATTTGTTTTGAAATTTTTTTCACTCTGTATCATCAAATTTCTTTTCACTCTGTATCATCAAATTTCTTTAGATGATGCTATGATAGCTGTGTAGTTTTATATTCTTATAGCCACCAGGGTCTGATTGTATGATTATTCATGTTATCACCCAATGGAAATGTACACAATTCTGCTTTTATCCACATGGTTGCAAATCAATTTTCATGCAACCATCATTATTATTATCGTTATCATTATTGTTTATTATTATTATTATTATTATTATTATTAATTATTATAAATAGTAGCAGTAGTAGTAGTAGTATCTGTACCATTAACTGTTATCTTAACTATAACTATTACTATTACTATTACTATTTCATTACTATCAAATGTGACCGTGCACCACAAAACGAACAAAATTTCGCACACACTGAATTTGTGTGAGGACTGAATACAGGTGAAAAGGGTAAACTTGAGCCGATGTTGACTTTTTTATATTTTCTGAAAGACCAAATCTTCTTCTACGTTATGCTAAAATTTGGGATCATAAAACGGGCAGAAAAGTGTGCTTTTTAGCCGTTTTTCTGGAACATTATTTGGCAGAATAGTGCGATTAAGTGTATCTTTAGAGTCCCGTTTTCATTTCCTAAAAACCTTGTACACACTCTTCACTTTCAAGTCCTATAAGTTTTGAAGGGATAACGCTACTGCTTTGAAATTGGCATTGATTAAGGACAAAATGTCTTCATAAGACACGATCAATGTCAATTTAATCTGATAATCCCTTCATTATTGTTACTCCTGTGGTTTACATCCTGTTTTTGTCCCATTCATTGCACAGCTAGCACGGCTTGGTAAAGATTTTAAAAGCGCTTGAATAGACACTGTAATTCAGAGCCTCTTTTCTCAGTTCACACTTTTCCTGAGTGTGTGTATTCGTTCCAATATTTAGACAGGTTTGGAGAGTCAAATTGGTTAGAGTTATACATCATTTTAAAGCTAAAAGTCCGCTCTTTCAGAATATGCTCTTAACTGAAATGTCATGTCTGGTGACTTTTTGTTAGTTTTGTGGTGCAGGGTCACAAATACACATCAACATACCTTGCAGTTCGGAAGGTTCCCTTATTATTAACTGTAAATTATATAACTGACTCACTTTATCAGGTGTCCTTTAAAAAAGAATTTTAGATAAATTGCTGTACTCTTTAGATCCTGGTATGATGCAAGAGGTTGGTGGATGTTTCACGGTCAGTACGTATTTCGCTGTCTCGAACAGAATCGTCAACTCAGTAAAAGTTAAAGCTACTCAGTGATTACACTACTTTGTAGTAATCCTAATGTTCAATATTTCACTCAATCACCTGAAACCGCCTCTATTCAAATAAGAATGGATAAAAGCCCAATGTTGCTATTTATATCATCTGAGTGATATACATGTATATGGTAAAGTTCGATGTCGCTTTCAGAGATAAGCGTATAACTTTACTTATAGTGAAACCTATATCACAGTGTGGAAAGTCTGTGTCAATGTATTGGACACACATAAAATAGTTAAGAAACTAATTTTAAGCTTGAATGATGTGAAATGACCATATGTATCTCTGTATATGAATAGCATACTGTTAATATCATCTAACACCGTCTTCAATATCGTTTTCAATAATGAAGTATGCATGATGGCCTGGGTAATTAGCATAGTACAGAACGATTAGGCGTGACTTGAACTTTATGTCTTCCGAAAATGATATAGAAATGACATTTTGTTATTATTATTATTTTTTTGCTTTAAAGAATATTTTATTCTTCATCAGTGGGAAACACAATATACAAACAGATTTATACAAAATTCTCTGGACCAATTTCATAATCATTTCCGTCAATTGATACAAAATTTATGCCAAAACTTAACATCGATTTAATACATTTTGATACACTCTCGTACATTTTTTTTTCACAATCCATATACACAATCCATATATAAACGTCTCTTCTTTTCTATTTTTGCACTAATAATCCCTCATTTTCTTTATAATTTTATTCTTTCATTACATTATAAATTCTATTAACTAAATCACCCCAAAAATAATTTCTTTTCAGCATTCATATTCAATCCAACCTAAAATATCAATATCCATTGATTGAAGTTCATTGTTAAAAAACAAAACAAAACAAAAAACTCACTAGCACCCCCCTACCACTCTATACCCCCGTCCATTCTCCCTCTTACTACCCTACCCCCTTCTCCCCTCCCTCTTCCAAAACCCCCATCACAACAAAACATCAAAGGCAACTGAAACCTGTGTGTCCCGACTTACATTGTAACGCATATTTCAATACGAGTGCGTGGAAAAGGCATTTCCTGGTGGATGCGCAGCAGACCCTACTCTACTAAGTAAAAACAAAACAAATTCTCATTCTGTTATGAAGTTATGATCGATCATTTATTATGACTTTATCTGAAAATCACAAAATGGCGCCTAGATGATGTCACATCATTCATGTTATTCCGACATGTTATTGTTGAGATATTTTGTCCACAGAATTTGTCAGAAAGGAAGAAGATTAAAAACGAGATATGAAACTCGCCACACTGAAGACGAGTTAGGTGATAAGCTGGGGGTCATCAGATATCGGTCGCGGGTGATCGACAACGAAAATGATATTAAATAGCGACTTGAAGTCATATTGAGAAACATTCGTGAAGCCCAATTTTTTTTTTTTTAATAGTCCTACATAATTCAGATCAAATTATTTCTGTCATGCAACCAAGTGGAACTTTCATGCATGTGTCGGCGTGTGCAAGTAAGTCGATTAGACAGGATATGTAACTGAATATCTACCATTAGGTCTTCACAATGTAAAAAGAGAAAACAGAAATCAAACATGGCGATAATGTTTTTTAAGAGTCACCTTCACTTTATAATTTTGTATTTTCAAATATGAACTTTGACCATTATTTACATAACCAAGAGGGCTATGTCCCATCTTGTCGTCAGTATATAATATGATAAGTTTGACAAGCCATAAGCCTGCAAAATTTTGCAGCAGTCGAAGCAACGTGGTCTCCAACACAAAACAAATAGATATTGTCTGTGTGTGTGTGTGTGTGTGTGTGCGCGCGCGCGCGCGTACGGGTGCGTTTACATGAGAACGTGATTTCTACATTGACGAAGGTGCAATTATTCCATTAAAGAAAAAAAAAGGAAAAGATAGAAATATTTTGTTTCCTGATCTTATGGGGTTTGAACCATCACATGTGCAATCTCACGTCTCTGGCGCCAGAGACGTCGCCTTTAACCTTCGGCTATACGCCTCGACGAAGAAATAATAAGGAACGTAAGCTTTTATATGAAAGATAAATCACAAATTGTTTCGTTCATATTCCATTCTCATTTTCAGTTTTAAGCTGCAAAATTGTCAACCTGATGAGGAAATTTGAAAAAAAAAAAATAAAATGCATGATTACTGCAGCTGATTGTCTCAGCTACAATTATGATTAAGTTTCAGAGGAAATGGAGCAAAATCAGCAGAGGTAAACGTGCTTGAACGTTATCAAGTCAATGCATGGTTTTAAAAAAAATCACCTCAAATAGACATAACACGTAAACGTGGCTGATTTTGAGTCTTTGCCTCTAATCACAATTTCCAGTATGATGATGTTCTTAAATTCAAAAACAATGACATGGATTTGAAAGGGAAATGTTTAAAGTACAACATATCCGAATTTGGGATAATATTGAGCTAAAACAGCAGAGATACCAACAAATGAATGTCATAAACAGTACCTCAAAAAATTCAATTCCTCTTTTTTGATTTCACATGACGATATGATGACGTCATAGAGTATTCTTGAAAATCTTGGCACTTGAAATGTTATTTACAGTTCAGATGCTTTTGTTATATGCAATAAAAACATAGGTAGAGCTATAGCGAAATGAACAAAGACATGCTTTTCACTATTATTTACACACAGACGCTCGCGCGGATTTTTAACTTTGACGCCAGTGCATTCCTTTGTTATTGGTCAAAATCGATCGGAAATCAATGGATTATTGTTACTTCGTGTATTAGGAATCCAAATCAGTCAAAAAAGTACATTTTCAGGTTGCCTACGCGCTGTGTGCGAGAAAACGTGCGGACGGACGCGCATGGAATTTTTTGAAACGCTTAAAATTGTCTGAAACCTCGAGAAAACCGGTCGGCAGTTCGTTTTCAGTATTTTATTATTATTTTTTCACTTGCCCGTACGCGCACGTCATGGTGACCAGGGTAATTAGCATAGTACAGGATGATTAGACATGACTTGAACTTTGTCTACCGAAAATGGTAAAGAAATGACATTCAGTTATGAAGGAATGGATCATTTACAATCACAAAATGGCGCCTAGATGATGTCACCGACAAGTTATCGTCATGAAAATGTTGCTGTGCTGAGATATTGTCATGAGATATGATGACTGAAAATTTAATGTGAAATGGTCAAATCATTATTGAGATATTTTGTTCACAAAATTCGTCAGAAAGAAATGGGAATTTCGAGCAAACACAATAGGTGATACGCCGTTAGCTTATCACCTAAAAAGGAAGATTCCGCACAAACTCAAGAGGTGATAAACCGATAGCGTGGTCACCTAATGATGGAAGATTTTGACAATCACAATAGGTGATACGCTGATAGCGTATCACCTAATAAAGGAAGATTTTGGCAAACACAATAGGTGATACGCTACCAGCGTATCACCCAACAAGGACGATACGGTCCTGGTTGACAAAGAAGGTGATTCGGAGTCATGTCATCGACAAGATGTTAATGAGAATTTCAATTTAAAAATACAATGTTTCCATCAAACTGGGACGGATAAGAGGGTTAAGCCATTTTAAGGCTTTGCAGATTTACATAGAAATACGACATAGTTCAGAACGACATGCCGCAAACAAGTTCGTGTTTTTGTGTCATTTATCAATTGTGACCCTGCCCCACAAAATAGTCGCCGGACATGGATTTTTAGTTAAGGGCAGATTCTAAAAGAGCAGACTCTAAGCTTTAAAATGATTTATAACTCAATTCAAATGGACTCCCCTAACCTACCAAAATACTGGAAAGAAAGCATACACTTTGGAAAAGTGTTAACTGTGAAAAGAGGCTCTGAAGTACACGGTCTATTCAAGCGTTTAATCTTTACCAAGCTTTGGTAGCTGTGCCATGAAAGGGACAAAACACAGGATGTAAACCACTGGAGCAACAACAATGAAGGGATTATCAGACTAAGCTGAAATTAATTATGTTCTATTAGCACTTTCTGCCCATGATTAGTGCTAACTTTCAAGCAGTAGCATTATCTTTTCAAAAGTTATTAGACTTGAAAGTGAAGAGTGTGCAAAGGATTTCAAGACATGAAAAGTGGCCTGTGAGTCACACCTGATCATACTCTTCCTCAAAAAAGGGTTGCAGAAAAACTGCTAAAAATACACTTTCCCATTCATGTTAACATATCAAACTGAAGAGTAATGTAGAAGAAGGATAGATCTTTCAGAAAATATGGAAAAGTCAAGATTGAATTGGTTGAACCATTTCAACTTTTTTGAGTCTTCACTTTCAAGGGATGCGACTTTTTGTTTGTTTTGTGGTGCACGGTCACAATTAAAAAGAGACATCCATATCGAATTGATTTGAAAGCCTGAATACTGATTGACTTTCGATTCACATAGAAGATATCATTACACGTCTTTCTAACTATATGTGACCCTAGATCACAAAACCACCCCCCCCAAAAAAAAAAGCCAGATATGGACTTTTAGTTAAGGGTATAGTCTGAAAGAGCAGACTTTAGTCTTTAAAATGATGTATAATTCAACTGAAATGGACTTAATATTAAACAAAAGGTATATACTCTGGCAAAATGTGTACTGAGAAAAGAGGCTCCGAAGTGGAGTGTCTATTTGAGCGCTTGATCTTATCAAGCCGTGCTAGCCTAGCAATGAATATGAAAAAAAACTCCGCTGTAAAACACTATAGCAACAAAAAAAAAAAATGAAGGGAGTGTAAAGCTACGCTGAAATTGACCAGGCTTTATTAACAAACTTTATCCATTGTAAATGACAATGTTCAAGGCAGTAACATCATCCTTTTAAAGGTTATTAAAGTTGAAAATGAAGAGTGTGTAAAGGATTTTTAAGAAATGAAAAGGGGTCTCGTAGACTAACCTAATCACACTATTTTACACAAATAAGTGATCCTGAAAACTGTCGAAAAAGCCACTTCCCACTTGTTTTATGAGTCCCAAGCTGCAGAATACTTAAATGTAGACGAAGTACCCTATTGGTCTTTTAGGAAATATGAAAAACTCAAGATAGACAAGGTTGACCCTATTCACCTATTTTTAGTCGTCACGTATAATCAACGTGTGTGTGTGTGTGTGTGTGTGTGTGTGTGTGTGTGTGTGACTTCTTATTGGTTTTAAGATGTACGGTGACATTGTTTAATGTTGATATACATGACTTTGTTGAGCTTCGGTTTTCCGCCGTTTTAGCATATGCCTGCTCCTACGTGAAATGCTGTTGTTGGAGTTAATTTCAGCTGGTGGCTCACGTTACAGGATGTACTGACAACACATAATAATATTTTATGTATTATGTTGCTGTTTGGAGGTTGACCTCATCTGCAAATCATTGCTGAAGTACTGAAATGTTTAACAAAAGCCCTTGTAATGCACCTTCCTCTCGACTCAGCATAACTCGCATGTTTCTGTGATATCAATGTGACTAGTTAACAAAAGACATGGCGAGGGAACATGCAAGTTATGCAGTTAACCATGCCCGACCATGATGAGTCTCATTGTGTTCTAGGTAAATCAACTGGCTTACTTTGACAGAGAAAAGGTTTATAACGATGACTCGACGGGGTCATCTCACGACACCGACACAAACGAGTCATACGGCCCACGATTTCGACATTGAAAACAGGTCCATGAGTCATACAGCCTACGAGTTATACAGTCCGCGGTACTTTTGATAGGGTTGTTCCAGTTCAAGCTGGTAGATAGTCCTTTTCCTTTTCTGTTTTGCTTTACGAATAAAGTATTACATATCCTACCTGTCAAGAAGTATTAAAAAACCAATGTGTGTTTATCTCTGTAACTATTATATCGTATGATATTACTATTGATGGAAACTATTGACATCGCAGCGATGCATCCATTTGTGTGTTTTTGTTTTGTTTTGGTTTTTGGTGTTTTTTTTGGGGGGGGGGGTGTTTGTAATAACTTTCATTTAATCTTCGTTACGGTTTCAAAGGGATGAGTATGGATGCATCTTTATGTCCTGAATCTTTATTATTACAAAATATCAATACCTTGGTAGACGCCATGATGAGAGAGGGTGACTGCCACTGCCTGCGGCCATGATAACATCCCAGCACCCGTTAGAGAATGGTTACAGAAACAAAGCTCCCCTCTCTTATCATTATCTCCTCCTTATGCAATTATCAGGACACCCTGTACAACTACGCCCTTTTATTTGGTTTATAGACGGCGCTGCTCATCCTGTCGAACTAATTGGTTTTATCTGCTTAGTGTCGATCTCATTAACTTTTTTTTTTTGTGTGTAGTGTCGAACAAAATAATGGGCCTTATATGCCTAGCGTATAGGTCCCGTGTGCTTAATTTGCCTAGGTCGAACTCGTAGACCGTACATCTCGTGGGCCTATCTTACTTGATGTCGAACTCGTGGGCCTTGTACACTTAGCGCCCAACTCATGGGCTGTATAACTTGTGGGCAGTATGACTGGTGGAATGTATGAGTTGTGGGCTGCATGACTCGTTGACTGTATAACTCGTGGGCTACAATGACTCGTGGGTGTCGGTCTCGTGAGTGCACAAGACTGAACTAAATCTTCAGCTTCACCTGAAGTACAGTGCAGTAAAGTACTCGTTCTGGTTTTGTTTTTGATTCTTTGTTTGTTAGATCATATTTCTTTTCTTTCCTCATTATGTGTTTCCCTCTCTGCTAAGACATAATTCTTTGCATTGATGGTTTCCAGCCATGATTGGTTCGATCCTCTCCTTTATTCTCGGCATGTACTAAAAAAAACAGGTTTTCTGGGTTATTCCTTTTTTGAGCAGCAGCGAGCCATTTGAAAACACAACCTAGTTGGAATTATCATATACTGGGACACCTGAATTATCTGTAAAAAAAAAAAAAAAAAAAAAAAGATGTGTCTTAGGACGTATTTTGTTTTATAAAGGCTATTAGAACCGTCAATACATCCCTTCCCATTGGGCGTCGCCACTCTCTTTTCACTTTATCTAAAGAATATGTTGCTTATTGGAAAAGTACTAATTACAAAATGGGGAAGTTTGCTATTCTGTCTTTATTTTCATTCTTTGCTTGCATTCCTCCTTTATTCAATCTACCTAAATGTTATGGTGTGTTTACATGGAAAACAGAAAAAAAAAATGCTGATGTGATTTGCATCTTTGTATATTAATTGTAGAAATTATGTTATCTAATTATTCCTTCGACATAGCTCTTTTAGCGTATATCATTTGATTAAATTGATTAAAATTTAGCTCAGCTAATGCAGTTTTAATGTACTAAATTTATAGGTTGGCTTACGTGACAGAAAAGGAAAGAAAGGGAGTCAATTTTGAATAGTCAGTGTGACTTCCCTTTCCGTCACTCATCACTTTAAAAAAGAAGATTTAGATTTTCCCAACGAATTTCCTTTTTGAAACTGAATAGCGCTTTGAAATAGAGACGTTCTGTGACTTGAAAGAAGGAGAGAGAGAGAATACCTGTAAAAATAAATGATATAGAATTAGGATAGGGCTCGCTCTCTGAAACCGATCTATTTTTGCTGGTTGGTTTACATAAAAAAGAATGTCTTCCGTGATAGTCTGAATTTGGACGAAAAGGTTAAAACAAAAACAAAACAACGTCTCGATAGAGTGTAGTTGATTATCTTGCATTTCTTTAGCTCATTTCCCACTGCTACTGGTGCTGGTACTCAAAAGCGCTCTACCAAACGTTCAGTGAATCAGAGAATTGTTTCCTAGGCTTACAAGGTGAACCCAACCTCTTTGAAGTCTCATTCTTCTTTAGACATTTTTTGTCCGTTACGTTTTGCATCTTGGAAACACTGGGATAATCGGAGGCATGGTTCCAAACACCAGTCTCACAATACTGTGTCATGTTTGCTTCTTCTTGTCTACTTTTGCTATGGGTAAGTAATACGAATTCAACGTGGTTATCCCACGAGACCGACACTCACGAGTCACATACAGCTCACGAGTTCGACGTTGAAAACAGGTCCGTGAGATATACAGCTCACGAGTGATACAGCCCATGAGTTTGGACACTGGGCAAATAGAGCCCATGAGTTCGACACTAGGTTAAAACAGCCCACGAGTTCGACATATCAACAACACGGGACTACGTCTCTTGGGCCTTAATTGTTTCCGTAGTGTGGAACTCATGGGCTGTATGACTCATGAGCTCTACAACACGTGGGCTGTATGACTCATGGGCTGTGTGACTCGTGGGTGTCGGTCTCGTGACGTGCACCCGATCTAAGTACATGTACACTTCTTCTTCTTTTTTTCTCTCTCTCTCTCTCAATTTAATATTAATAGAGAAGAGTGTTCTGCCCTTATTGGAAATGAACAGATTGTCATCGGTTGAAAAATCTAAGAACAAATATTTCATTCTAATTTTGCTTTATACCGTATGTCTCCCAAAAATTAAAACGGGAACCTCCGCAATGATAACTGTAAAACAGTGAATCAATGTAAATATAATTTCAGGGTATCATGGAACTATAACTTATTACCCACATCTTACAGAAAACCCAATCCGATTTGCTTCAATGGTGACAGAGAAATGAAGCGTTTCGTAGAGCATGTTATGAGTCACTTCCCTCCATGTTCTTTCCATTGTGTTCACATGATACCTTTATGCAGTTAAAAGAGCATCCAAGTGTTCAACTTACAAGAATCAGATCCATGACATGCTTCACAACGATTCACATTTCTCTATGACCACTGAACCAAACTGAATAGGGTTTTCTGCATAATGTAGCTAAGATGTTTTATTTTAAGACCCTGAAGAAGCATTTAGATTGTTTTGTCATATTGTAAGTTATCAATGCGAAAATGCGAGTGTATATTCTTTTTTTGACATATAGATTTCCGCGACAGGGAGTCTAAACAACAATTAAAGGAGAACTCCGGATGATTTTCAGACTTTTTACATTTGAACAACTGTAAATTAGTTATACCGAATACAGAGTTCCAGTTTTTATAGTAATTGGGTTGAGGAATAAGAAAGTTTTCTAAATTTACAACAAATTGTAATGAACAAGGATGAAGACGTGGCAGCCTTACCATAAGAATGCATGAGTCGGGGTTCAAGGAAGCAGAACAAAAGAAGATGACATGCATACATTCTACACAGGTAAAATTGTTAAGCAAGTGGTATTCTAATGGAATGACAGTGCTACATTTTTCAAATATGTGAGGTTCCTATGTCATCAATACTGTTCAATGTAATTTGTTGAAGATTTTTCAGATTATTGTTTCTCTGGTCAGGGACCACAATAAATCCCTCAAATCTATACAAGGAGCTATCGATTTATGTACTACATGATCTGAAATTATGAAAATCGTCTGGAATGCCCCTTTAACGCTTTGAGTTTTCTGTTCCATTGGGTATTCTAGCATAGAGAGGGATTGAGGTTACACAAAAGTATGCCCTCATATTTTGCAATTTGTGTTATCTATACCATAAATTCATAACGCTTATTCTATAATTCATGTATCCTTTCGTATCTTTTTACAGGTACTAACGTTGCTCCTATTTCCTATTAATATATGCACCATTGCTATAGCTAATTTGTTACAATTGAAAACAAACATCCACTTCACTCCTCAAAAAATGAATCCAATGAATAAAAAAAAACATCATTTATCAATTAACTACTAATAAGCTATGACCACTGAGGGCCTTGGGAATAGTTTTTGGTATCAGTTTAGGGTCTTTGTCACCCGTTGCCCAGACCATAACATGTGCATACATACCTTTTGTTAGCATGGTCAGGCGATGTGGAATGGAGAGCACATAGGCACCCAAATTGACACTAGAGGATATAATGAAACGAAAGCATTGCCTACGGAGCACATGATGAAAACAAGTATAATGGAATGGTGATTTTAGTAATGCAGATTCATCACAATGTACGTCGCGTGAATATACACCAGTCAGGCGATGTACGGGGCATTTTAGACAAACACAAATTTTGTGTTTCCATAAGTCATGCATCACACGTATATCGGTACAGTAAATCATTAGTCTGAAAGAAGGATTGAATAATTGCGATATCATATAAGATCTCTGTTTGTTGTTGTTTTTATTTTAGTGACTGCGAACTGCCATGGCTGTTCGGTGACTGCGAACTGCCATGGCTGTTCATCTGGAAGTATATCAGCAGGGGTGTACTTTGTCCAAGGAAAGACAGGGTCTTATTACCCTATCAATTCACCCCAAATATACAACCACTGCACGGAGATCATCATGATAACGATTTGTAATCCTACGGAGAAGATCAGATCAACCTGCCTTAACGGAACGTGGTCCCCACCGTGGCCCGCATGCGGTAAACAACCTTCCGTTACTTTGTTGAAAGCTACGGTTATCAATATTATGGTACGTATTGGTTTAAGACAAAATATGAACGCCGACAACATCTGAAAAGTTACTTGTTACTGATGAAATCGAAAGCGACTTTTATGTACGTATTTATTTTATCTATCAATTTATATCAATTTATCATATTTGTTTATTTATTTATCTATTTATTTATTTATTTATTCCTTCATTCATTCGTTCATTCATTCTTTTATTATTATTTTTTTAGGTATTTTCCAGATATCATCATACACTGTGTGTAGTCTTCTTGCAGACTGATTTTCTGCATTGACTTAGTCCATAGCAAGCTGCACAAAGCTGACAATACTTGACCGAAGTGTGGACAAATGATTGTGGGTGAAATTGATCACTTTCGACCTGGTTACAAAGATTACTCAGTTGTGTACGATGTTTTCACAGACTCATGTGAGGCACTAACCACGTCATCCGGTCGATATGAGGTAGCCTTTTCGACGTACGGAGCCTTTTTTTCTCAACATGAAGATGTCTACAGAAACAGACGTTCGATCGTTGTTCGCGTAATATGTGATACCGGTTTTCTGCCTGAACCCCAAAGAACCGTTACCTGCAATGTTTAAATGGGAACTGGTCCGTTCCGTGGCCGATGTGCAATACAATTCTTGGTAAGTCAAACTGTTAAACTGCTGCGTAAAGCCTCGTTAAGTAGGCTGTTGTTGTTTGATTGTGAAGTGCAAACGCTTTTATTGGCAATTTTGTTCTTTGTTTGTTTGGCTTTTTTTTCTATTTCTTTCACATTCAATAAGACTCAATTTGCCCATCAATAGAGCACGAAGATCTTTTTGAAAAAGTTGTATTGGGTGTGACGAATTTGAATTCCTTCTGATGGACAAAGGGATGAGGATTAACTATCATCATGATAAAATTTGTAATCCTCCGGAGAAGATCAGATCAACCTGCCTTAACGGAACGTGGTCCCCACTGTGGCCCGTATGTGGTAAACAACCTCTCACAGTTATCAATATTAGGGTTCGTATTGGTTTAAGACAAAATATGAAGAGTTTGTTTGAAAAACCGATAAGTCCATATTTGCCAAATGGAGATATTTGCGATTAAAGGTCAAGAAAAATAAAGAGAAAAATAAGAACATTTGTGCTTCTTTTGACCATAACTTCAAAAATGCACCTTTATATGCAGTTACCAATATATCATCTAAAAGGTATTATTTTGTACATTATGACAGAGACCGTACTTGAAAATCTTAAAAAATGGACTTATCGGTATTTGCGGACAAACTCTTCATATGAACGCCGACAACATCTGAAAAGTTACTTGTTACTGATCATGCATGGAAAGAGGATGAAATTGAAAGCGACTTTTATTTATCTATTCATTTATTTCATTTCTTATATAGTTCTTTATTCATTTATTCATCCATTTATTCATTTACTTTTTTCACTTATTAGTTAATTAATTCAATCATTCCTTCATTTCTTTTAATATTTTTGTAGGTATTTTCCAGATATCATCATACACTGTGTGTAGTCTTCTTGCAGACTGATTTTCTGCATTGACTTAATCCATAGCAAGCTGCATAAAGCTGACAATACTTGACCAAAATGTGGATGCATAATGATTGTGGGTGAAATTGATCACTTTCAACCAGACCTGGTGCCAAAAATTACTCAATTGGGTCAAACAAGAACAACCTGGAATTTCAAAGAGATGAGCGAAACGCCATACACCTGGCCTAGAGTTAGTTCATTCAGTTGCCATTCCTGCTCCAGTTAAGTTATGTAAATTATTTTTCGACTTGTCCTGTGACAGTATAACAGGAACAAACGTTTACTAGAGAAAAGGAAAGAGAAAACGAAAGGTGGCAAGCGGGGCACTGTACCAAGGACAAGTTACAACATTACGTGTGATAAATCACAAAACAAGGAAAATTGCGTGGCTGTGTTCATGGGGTGTGTATACTTGAAGAAATAATACGATAAATGACATCGGAGTGAAGCTGAACTGCCAAAGAAAAAAACAAGAAAAAGAGAGAAAAAATAAATATCATCCTGCGGGACTCAAACTTCTCGTCCTCCGGTATAATGGCATAATGAACATGCAGCGCGCTAAGGGATTGAGCCACACAGCTCTCCCGATGATCAGATGCGAAACTTAAATCTATACAAATTTACTGTATTATCGACTTAATTGGTTCTGGATGAATGTTTGCTTGAAGGCTGAAAGGGACGGTGCAGTTTTAGTTGAGATGGCGATTCAAGTTTTCACTTTTTATGAGATACTTACAAACCACGCATAAATGAGGTATGAAAAAGCGTACAATTGTATGTTTATTTAATTAAAATTGGTTTTAACATTCACAAACAAAGAGGTCCTAATAAAAGGGTGGTACCACCTTTTATTATCCACTCAACACTTTGCTTTGCCTCTATTCTGTTGCAGAACACCCAAACATTTGATATTCTCTATATTTTCTACTTGCAAATTTCTGAATTGTATCTGAAAATACTAATGTCCCATTCTTTCATGAGCAAATGCCCTGACTTTCCTCTTTGTGGCTGTAGATGCATATTATCATTCAGGACTAACCATTTGCATATTTAACAAAATCATCTTGCAAGTTTTCTGTAAGTCCTTTACTTGTTTTACCATATGATTTTTATGGCTGTATTAACAGCATAAAATGGCATGTTTATGTTCTTAGTTTACATATGGGTGAAATTATTTCATGGGTCCACTTAGAAATGTGCAATGTTGGTATAAAAGGACGAGTTCAGTTCAGAATTTAGGGATAAAAATGTAATGAGTATTCGTTCAGTGTATTGCACGTCAATGCTCGCAGTCTTTTAAGAAATTAGGAAAATACGAAGTTTTCAGTTGTAGGTGTTAGAGAAACATGGCGTAACGACAACCACTCCACTCCTTTTTTTATACTAGTAACATTGATGGAAATTCGGTTGTCCGTTCTGATAGAAAATGCGGATGAGGAGGCGTAGTCACCCTGTTCCTGCCACACTCGTAGACTCGTAATCATTTAAAGTAACACCTGATTTGATATACAATGAAAATTAATTATATTGCACATGTGTTGAATTTGATATGGACAATAGAAAAAAAGATAATACTTTGCATAATATACAGGCTCTCTAATAAAGATAGTACTTTAATTATGGATAACTTTGATTTTTATTAAGAGCTAATTAATCACGAAAACAATATGTGACCCTGCACCTCAAAACAAACAAAAAGTCGCTAGACATGATTTTTTTAGTTTAGACCATATTCTGAAAGAGCAGACTTTAAGCTTTAAAATGATGTATAACTCAAATCAAATGGACTCTCCTAACCTATCTAACCTAACCTAATCTAAATATTGGAAAGAAAACACAAACTCAGGAAAAGTGTGAACTGAGAAAAGAGGCTCTAAAGTACAGTGTCTATTCAAGCGCTTAATCTTTACCAAACCGTGCTGGCTGTGCGATGAATGGGACAAAAAACAGGAAGTAAACCACCAGAGTAACAACAATTAAGCGATTATCAGATTAAACTGAAATTAAGCATGCCTCATTAACACATTCTGTCCATAATTAATGTCAACTTCCAAAGCAGTAGCGCTATCCTTTCAAAAGTTATTAGAGTTGAAAGTGAAGAGTGTGGACAAGGTTTTTCAGAAATGATAAAGGGATTCTAAAGACACACCTAATCACACTATTCTACCAAAAATGTTCGAGATAAACTGCTAAAAAACACATTTTCCTCCCCATTTTATGTTACCAAAATTTAGCATAATGTAAAAGAAGACCCGCTCTTTCAGAAAATATGAAAAAGTCAAGTTCGGCTAGGTTGACGCATTTCACTTATTTTCAGTCCTCACGCAAAATCAGTGTGTGCGACTTTATGTTCGTTTTGAGGTGCACGGTCACATATGGACTTCATTGGAGCTTTTGATATTGAGAATAATTCTCGGAATAAACTGTGCAATATTATGCAGGCAAATGTTTGCAATATCACAATTGACAAATCTTCAATAATTTCTAGTAATACTTGTATTTATACAGATTATTCGATATCTGATCTTTGATGTGAAGACACACAATATTCCTATAATGATGTTAAGCAAATAGACGGTATGAAGATGCGCAAAGTCAAATAGAAAATATTTTGTTATTCATAGACAGTCCCTGTTCAATTTCATAGCTGTCTTCATGTTATTAGATAAAAGAATGCAAAATACTTTAATACTGACGTTCATTGTAATACAGCTTGCGAATCGTCGCCATGCCAGAATAGTGGCACATGTACGGAGACTGATACGGGCTACGAGTGTACGTGTACGGATGACTTCTTTGGACCGCAGTGTGGTGAGATATCTCGATCCTTAGTCTTGAACAACTTGAATCTCATTGAATCAGTTATTTTCCTTACGTATATAAACACGTCTGTTGGTGTGTGGGTGTAGGTGTGTGCGTGTGTGTGTATGTACGTATATATGAAGAGTTTGTTTGCAAAAACCGATAAGTCCATTTTTGAAGATTTTGAAGTACGGTCTCTGTCATGAAGTACAAAATAGTACCTTTTAAATGATATATTGGTCACTACATCATTATAAAGGTACATTTTTGAAGTTATGGTAAAAAGAAGCAAAAATTTTCTTATTATTCTCTATATTTTCTTAACCTTTAATCGCAAATATCTCCATTTGGCAAATATGGACTTATCGGTTTTGCGAACAAACTCTTCATATATATTTGCATCTATATGATGCTAGTATTCATTTGGTTGCCTTGTTTGCCAACAGACGTATTAATTTTGGTGTGCGGTGAATTGCAGGTATCAAAACGATATATATATATATATATATATATATATATGTATATATATTATATGAATATGTTATAATATTTATATATCAGAGAGGAAGACAAAGAGGTGTGTGGTTTTTTTTTTCTTCATTCGTAAATAGTTACCATTACGAAAATTTTCACATTAGAATGTTGGGAGCAGTGATCTGAAAAAAAAAGCTCAAGTTTGATTTTATGAATTGATGTATGTGTATCACAAAATATCATATTATCACATAAAATTGTCGTTAAAAGCCTTTGATATAAGGAGATATCACTTCTGTTCTCAGTAAGCCATAACCGTATATACACGGTTTATTCTATTAACAATTTAATCATAACTACTGTTGACATTTAATAGGGCTAGAGCCTAGATCTAGATCTATCCTGATTCACATTTGTACTTATTTTTGTGTTGTTTCTATATCCCTCACATTTTTTACAACCATAGGGGACCTACTTTGAAGCGGCATAGCCGTGTTTTTGTTTCATCTATAAGCATAACCAAAGTATTGGTAAATAATGCAAAACGCCTGATCATCTCTCCCCACTCTAATGATCGAGTCACTTATTTCAATCTGATAATAATTAAAGTAATAATAATAATAATAATAAAAATCATAATAACAATAATAATAATAATGATAATAATAATAATAATACATGAACAGAGAGGGCGCTGGTCCGGCAACGTTTCCCCTACAGAAAAGCTGTGAAGATCGTCGTTTCTTGCCATCTTCTAGAAGTCTCTGATGATTGTTCTGGTTACAATGTGATAATACTGTATATCTCAATCTCTTGCTACACATGGGGAGTAATAAACATCAACCACTGCATGGTATGGAATTTAGTGTTTGTCTATGACCTATGAGAATCTGTAATGGGTCTCTTGCTACACTGTTGTCCCACATACTGAGATTGGTGTTTCCTTTTCTGTCTGTACGGATTTCGAGTTCATTATTGCCATGCATGCACGGACGCTAGTAGGGGATATACCCATTGAGCATTGTCGTCATGACCTGGATTTGTGCAGCATCATGACATAATCAGTGAGTTCGTTCAGAATACTTCATAAATCTACTTTGACTTGGTATTCTATACGTTTATACACCATGGCTTGAAAGAAATTGATTGCATCTGTTCTGAAAGAACTTCTTGATGCTATTACTGAAGCAGTGGAAAGATCAGTGGAAAAGAAACTGGAGAAAATTGTGGAAAGAATAAAAAGACAAGTTGAATGCTTGTCGCAACTTGAAAAATCTTTGAACAGACAGACAATATATGCAGTGATCTGGAAAACACAAGTAAACGACTCGTGCCACAAAATAGCTGAGCGATGTGAACTTCTGGAAGCTTCTGTTGTGGACCTCTCAGCGAGTGAAACCCAAGCAAACAAGAAAATTCAGTCTGGACTCCAAGTGCAACATGATCAACATGCTTCAAACAACTGTGAATGACCTTGAGCAGTACTCAAGAAGAAATTGCTTTTAAGAATCTTCGGTGTTCCTCAACGCCCCTGACAACGAAAGTACAGACCAAGCTGTTCTTATTGTTGCCAAAAGGATTGGAGTGGATCTCAGCGGCGCAGACATTGATTGCAGTCACAGAGTAGGCAAACAACCCACTGGTGATAGGAGCAGAGGAATCATCGTGAAACTCTCCTCATACCGAGCTCGACAGAAGTTGATACGTCATCGTCGCATGCTGAAAGGAAGTGGAATCACCATCCACGAAGACCTTACTTCCAGGAATCGCGATCTGCTTCTGGAGGCCGAAGGACACAAAAAAAGTGACAAAAGTGACAACAGCTTGGACTGTAGATGGTCGCGTCTTTGTTCTGATTCCTGCAAAAAAAAATGGAAAATCCACCAAATGACTAATAGAGTGCAAAGACGATCTCACAAAGCTTTGACTTTAAAAAATCCATACACACTGTATCCATGTATTTGGTCTATCTCTTTGAATTTAAAATACATGTACACCTTGTATGTTATGCCATGTTTTTTCTTCTTTATTTCTTTCTTTCTTATTCTTTCTTCCTCTCCATTTCTCTCTCTCTCTCTCTCTCTCTCTCTCTCTATCATTAAACTGCATTAATAGCCTCCCCGTGGCTTCTTCTGTTATTTGCTCAGTGTATTTTTTGGTATCTATAATGTATCATTGTAAATCCTTGTGTATTATTTTCAACCTGTGTGTTTAATGTCCAAATTATGTAAATGTGTTAGTATCAAACTCAAATTTGTTTTGAATCTGTTATTAGTGATGTTAGTAATAGTAAAGAATTGTCTGAATATCTATCTCCATTTGATAAAAGCTAAGAAATGGAGGGGTCCGAACAGTCTTTTTACACTTATGAACCGTTCAATACAGATATATCTGATGTTTTTTATCATGAAAATATTTAAAGCAGATTTTCAACCATTCATTTTAACTGCAGGAGTATACGTAAAAATTTTGATAATTTGCAGTCCACACCTGATATGCTATAAAGGATGAAGTTTTCCACAATAACTGTCACAGAAACCTGGCTTTATGAGAGTGATTCTTTATCTAATATTGAAAATTATAAATTTGTAGGAAAAGGAAGAAGAAATAAACGAGTAGGTGGTGTTGGAGTATATAATTATATAAACATAAATATTATTTACACCTAGAATAGATTTGGATATTGATGAACCATAATCTTTACTCATTGAATTAAAGACTCAATATCATAATGTTATAGTAGGTGTTATTTATCGGCTACCAAACCAATTTATAAATTCTTTTCTTAAATCAGTGGATAATATTCTACTTCCTATCAATGCTGAAAATAAATCTATGTATTTGTTAAGTGATTTTAATTTTAATTTATTGGAGTCATCCGTTCATCTTCATGTAAACTATTTTTTTGATTTATGCATGTCAAATAGTCTGCATCCTTTGATTCATATTCCAACACGTGTTACACCCCAGTCAGCAACATTACTTGACAACATCTTTACCAACGTTCTCGATCAAGAAATTGCTGGTGTACTCTTAGCAGATGTTAGTGATCATTTTCCTGTTGTTTTTTTTTTTCTGTGAGCAACATCTTATCAAAAAATAATAGTGATTCAATTTCTTTTTTTTACACGTGATATCAACTCTAGGAATTGCGAGAAATTTGTTCAAGCGGTTAGCAATACGTGTTGGAATAATACACATGATAAATCAAATTATGCTTTTAAAGATTTTATTGAAAAGATGTCCAAAATATATTCTGATTGTTTTCATGTCAAAAAAAAATGTTACAAATAAGAACAAGTATATAATGCATGGTTGAACACATCACCACGTAAACTTTGTAATTTTCTCTTTTTTTGTGTACAGGAAGTACGTTAAAAATCCAACTGAGTACAGATGTTTTAGGTATAAGCAATATAGAAATATGGTATCAAAAGAAATAAAAAAAAAAGGCTGAGACTTTGTATTTTAGAAACAAATCTGAATCAGCTACAGGTAGTATGAAAAAAGTGTGGAATATAGTTAATGATATTATACTTGCCACAAGAAAGAAGTTAATTGCCCTCCCTAATGTATCAAAAAGCAATAGCAAAACTGTAACTGGGAAGAGATGATATATGTTCTGCTTTTAATAAGTTTTTTTATTATTATTATTGATATTGGGCCCAAACTTGCTTCATCTTGTAAACAAGGTTGGTAATTATATGAGTAATATCAAAAGAAATGCAAGTAGTATTTTCTTTGAGCCGTGTTCTGCTGATGAAATAATTCAGATTGTTGGTAATATTCAAAATGGTAAGAGTCCTGGGCATGATGACATTGGTATTCTGCCTATTTAAAAAGTTATTCATAGTCTTTGTATTCCTGTATGTGAAATTTGTAATTTATCTATATCAACTGGTGAAGTTCCTAATGATTTAGAAATTGAAAAAGTTATACCCATTTATAAAAATGAATCTAAGGAGGATATATCAAATTATTGCCCTGTATCTATTCTTCCTTTATTTCACGTGACCAACACCCCTAAACCGATTTCCCCGTATAAGCACGGAGTTGTGCTCAGTTAGCAGACGCCGCTCAGCACTAGCACTTAGATTACTAGCTTGGTACACGCACGTACACGTTAACTATCCCGGCCAGGCCCGGTCGACCCACAGACTGTCGACATGCACGCATTAGTACCAGGTACATTATCACTAAGTTAGCTTGCACAAATACCTGGTACCTCGAGCATAATGTCTTCCCATATATGGGTAAACTTTGACATTGATGATGATGATGATGATGATTGCAGCTCTGACGATAGCGGAGAAGAAGAGGAGGCACATGAAGTTGAAGGGGAAGATGGGGAGGGAGAGGCAGCCGATGGACCAGAACGTTACCGTGCACCTTACCCAGAGACTCCAACTCTCCCGAGATTTCCCGCCGAAAGCCCATTTTTGCAGAATCTCCCGTTCTCTCGCTGAAGATTTGATTTCTCCTGCCCTGGCTCTGTGTCTCCCGGTGGAAAGGATTTCTTACTTATTGCTATCGTATGTTGAAAAACTTAGCCTTAGATAGCACCAGAGAACATCTATAGAACCTATAGGAACTTCGCGGTTCGCACACATCAACTTGGAGCCTCCCGTTTGCTTGGGATTTCGGGAGGGAGAATCTCCAGATCAGAAGGTGCTTGGGGTTGGAGTCTCTGCTTACCGATATGAACCAGCTGCATCTCCCGCTGCCAGTGCAAGAGCGTATGGACATGGCACCAAATCCGAGAATAGACCTCACGGAAGCGATCGCCTGGGAAATACAGAGTGGAATGTGTGGTATGCCCCCATACTTAAAGTTAGAAAGGATATACTGTATTCTACATGATTGACACTGTAAGTTGTAATTGTTTGTCTAGTAAGTAGTAGAAGAACAGACCCAGCTCGCTCACAAAGTGAGCGGCTACTCCGGCCGCCGCAAGCGGGATTGGGAACGTCCCGGCCGTGGCCTGGCCTGTCGGTCGGCGCTAACAAGTTAAACTAGTACGGTAGAGTAGTAGAAGTAGTCTACCCATTCTGCATACTTTGCTTCAGTGGAGACTGATCCCTGTGTAGACAGACTCTTGTATTCAGTGTGTACTGACTCTTGTTCTTGAGCAACCATCAATGGAGGAGATTACCTAGCAGCTTTTCATCCATTCTTGTGAGCCGACACAAATTCCTGTGTAAACAGACTCTTGTATTCAGTGTGTACTGGCTCTTGTTCTTGAGCGACCATCAATGGAGGTGATCACCAAGCAGCTTTTCATCCATCCTTGTGAGCCGACACAGATTCCTGTGTAAACAGACTCTTGTATTCAGTGTATACTGACTCTTGTACTTGAGCAATCATCATCAATGGAGGGGTTTTGCAGGTGGCTTCTCATCTTTTGTGCAGTCCTGTCACCATTCATTTCATCCGCAGAGGATCAGTTCATTCAACCCCTGGACCTCTTTAAGTGCGTGAATACCACCAAACCGGACTCGTGGAAATACCATGGTCATCCAATTGCTTACTATAGTAACCACCATGCATGTTTCCAGCTTTCTATCTTGTTATGTGGGGACATACAGCTGAATCCTGGCCCGACTCAGTCGGACCATCACCAATGCGACAATGTAAGCCTACGTATGCATCATGACTCCGATCCACCCCACCGTGTAAGTTATGATGTTCACGCATTACATGACCTTAATAAAGGTGCCGACCAATTTCTTCATCAAGATGTCTGGCAAAGGATCTGTGAGCTCGGCATCAGACGACGTCGTCGTACACATCGTGGTCGCAGAGCTCACAAACCACATCTATCATCTCGTGTCGTTACAGACCGTCGGACAAGATCTAGGCCTACAGTAAGTGACATATCCTCTGTAACTCGTATTGGTATTTGGAATGCTCGCTCCCTGAACAACAAGTCTGCATACATATGTGACCTAGTGGTAGATGCCAAGCTCGATATTCTCGTTATAACTGAGACTTGGTTAACTGGCACACAAAAAGACGACCTGATAATTGCAGATCTGAAGGCCTCTCTTCCAAACTTTGATTTTGTACACTGCCCTCGAACAAATTCCAGAGGTGGTGGCATCTGCTTGCTTGTCCGTTCAACTGCACGTATTTCCAAAAATGACACTTTCATGTTCTCATCATTTGAGCTCCTTGATGTCACAATCAACCTTTCTCATTCATCTGCTCTCAGAGTATATGGCATCTACAGACCACCTCCTTCTGCTAAGAACAACTTAACAAATAACTTATTTTTGTCAGAATTCCCTACACTTCTGGAATCAGTGGCAATTGATGACCATCGTTCCATTCTGCTCGGGGATTTCAACATACATGTTGATGATTGGTCGGATAATTTGGCTGTGTCTTTTTTAAGCACCATCGACTCTTTAGGATTTCAACAGCATGTTACAAGGGCAACTCATAAAGCCGGACATACGCTTGACCTAGTTCTTAGCAGAAAAGTCGACAATATTGTATCGAATGTGAATCTTGTTACATCTCTGCCCTCTGACCACTCCGCCGTCATCACCACCCTCAACCTCAAAGGCCCGGCAAACCCTAGGAAGCAGATCACCTCCAGAAATCTACGGTCTATGGACCTCTGCTCCTTTAAATACGACATTGCAGCATCACTTTCCCAGGTCAGAGAGCCAGCGTGTCCCTCCGAGGCTGTCCTGCAGCTCAACTCTCATGTAACAAGACTGCTTGACAAGTACGCTCCGCTCAAGACTAGATCAGTAACAGTGCGGCCGAATAATCCTTGGTACACGGCAGAAGTGAAGGAGGCTAAGAGGCGCAAACGCCGCGCAGAGCGCCGTATGATCAAGTCTGGTCTTTGCATTGACAGAGAGCTGTATCGGCAAGAGTGTGAGTCCTACTACAACCGCCTTGCCGACGCTAAGTCAAGGCACCTAAGACAGGAGATTGCTGCCGCAGACACCAAACAACTTTTCAACATCATCAAAAAACTCACAATTGCACATCCGGATTCTGTTCTTCCTGACCATACTTCAAATCTTGTACTGGCCAATCTGTTCGCTGAGTTTTTCGACAACAAGATTAGCACCATTGCTTCTTCATTCCCAGTGTCTCCTGAAATCTCTTTCTCAAATTCCTCTCACATAGATGTAAACACCGAGTGTGTATTTTCAGAGTTTGCTTTAATCACTGAGTCACAAGTGAAACGTCTCATTAATTCTCTTCCGTCCAAGTCATGTTCTCTAGATCCTCTTCCCACATGGCTACTAAAAGAGTGTCTAGATGAATTTCTTCCTGCAATAACTCACATTCTGAACCTCTCATTGTCATCTGGCGTAGTTCCTGAGCACTTCAAAAGGTCTCACATATTGCCCCTTTTGAAGAAACCAAGTTTAGACCATAATGATTTGAACAATTTCCGCCCCATTGCTAATTTGTCTTTTATTGGTAAAGTTCTTGAGAAAGTGGTGGCTCGCCAACTCAGAGATCACCTCGATGAACACCAGTTGTTTCCTACTAGTCAGTCTGCCTATAGGCACTTTCATTCCACAGAAACCGCCTTATTGAAGGTACTCAATGACCTCCTCTTAGCAGTAGACAAAGGCCACGAAGCTGCTCTCCTGCTTTTAGATTATTCTGCTGCGTTTGACACTATCAATCATGTGATTCTTCTGAACAGATTAGAGTCCAACTTTGGTCTTACGGGAACAGTCTTGAGATGGATTTCATCTTACTTACATGACCGCCACCAGATGGTAAACGTTAACGGCGCACTTTCTCAGTCATTCCCTCACAGACATGGTGTCCCCCAGGGGTCTGTGGTTGGTCCTTTACTATTTATTCTATACACAGCCCCTCTGTCTTCTGTAATCAACTCTCATGAAGATATTCTACATGTTATGTATGCCGACGATACTCAAATTTATATAATCATACAACCAAATACTCAAGTCGAAGCACTCTGCAAACTCAGTAGATGTGTTGAGGATATTAAGCAATGGTCATGTGATAATTACTTGAAATTGAATTGTGTTAAATCAGAATTTTTATATGTTCATTCTCAGTTTAGGCGAGGTGGTTCTCTCACAGAATTTTCCCTCGAAGACAGTACTATACCCACCTCTCAGTCCGTCAGAGATCTCGGAGTTATTGTAGATAAGCACTTGAATTTTCAACAACACATTAAGAACTCATGTCGTTCTGCTGCTTGGGGTATCTGTAAAATTGGTAAAATCCGTAAGTTATTGGATCAGTCTTCCACTGAACGTCTCATCCACGCATTTGTTTCTTCCCACCTTGACTACTGCAATTCCCTTCTTGTTGGTCTCCCTGCTTCTAGTATTGCACCACTTCAAAGAATTCAAAACACAGCTGCTAGGCTTGTAACCCTTACAAAAAGATCTGACCACATTACTCCTGTTCTCCAATCCCTCCACTGGCTCCCCATACATCAACGTATCACCTTCAAAATCCTCCTTATCGTTTACAAGATATGTAATAATCTTGCTCCATCTTACCTCAAAGACTTAATTTCTTTCCGCTCCTCTACTTCAACCCGTTCTCTTCGTTCTTCCTCCACTCTCCAACTATCACATGGTCCCCGCACCTGCACCCGCTATGGTGATAGGGCTTTTTCTGTTATTTCCCCGTCTCTCTGGAATAAACTTCCTCTCCATATTCGTAATGCTGATAACGTTGATAAGTTCAAGTCATCGTTGAAAACTTATCTGTTTACTCAACTTTAATTATGTTGTTTTGCTGTTGCATGTTATATCATAATTTGTATATTTACATAATGCTGTATTTTATTTTAATGTCATACTTCTTTTTTTTTCCGGATCAATGCGCTTAGAAACATCAGTATTAAGCGCTATATAAATGTTATTCATTATCATTATCATTACTAGTAGTAGTAGTCTACTAGTACTACTACTAGTAGTAGTAGTAGTACTAGTACCACTAGGTCTAGTAGACTAGTGTTAGTAATAGTAGCAGAATCTTTGGTAGTATACTTGGGTTACCCGCACCTCGTCATAGTTAATGTTTGGGCATATCTGAATCACATTTCGCCACTGAAATTCTTCGAAATCCAACTCACATACAGGAAAAATGCTGGAAATTCCAATGGAATCACAAGTTCACTGATCGATATCGAAAATTTGCACCTATCGTCGTCAAACGCGAACGATGCGGAATAGTTGTGAGCTAAGGAAGGGGCCCGCAACTCGTCACCAGCGCTCCCATAGACTTAGCACGTAAAAGAAGTGTGCGGGTGACCGTGATGCTCCCATAGACATACACGTAATACACTTAATAGCACGTAGAACCCTATTCCGATTAAAATTTCAGATTTTCGCGAAAAACTGTTCGGTTTTCACCACAATTTGCTTGGTTGTGATAGCCCTGCCAAGTTTCAAGCGAACTGAACACAGTCCCGGTCATATTTTTTTGTTTAGTGCGCTTAAAACAATTTTAAGCGGGGTGACGGTATTCGGACCCCTGACGAGGTGTGGGCACCTCACTATACTAGTAGTACAGAGGCTACACTCTATACATTAGGGGGATTAGAGTCAACGGCGTAGCCAGGATTTCATCTTAGGGGGGGCGGTTAGTCTGCGAGGGAGCGAAGCGACCGATCCCGAGCGAGCGGAGCGAGCGGGGGGGGGGAGGGTGTGGGAGGGGGGTGTCCCCCCTCCCACGGTAAGAACTTTTTGCATTTTGATGTTGTAAATGGTGCAATTTGATGCATGTTTCTGCGCGTTATATAGACGTGAAACAGTCCCACTTGTTTAAGGCAGCAGTTTATTTTGATGTAGATTATTATTGAACAATTTGCCTATAAAATGCTATAAGTTAAATACACTTCTTGTATTAACTCTTTTCACTGAATATCATGAACGCGACTGAACCCGAGAGAGCGGAGCGAGTGAAGGGGGAGGGGAGGGTGTGGGAGGGGGGTGTCCCCCTCCCATGGTGAGAACTTTTTGCATTTTGATGTTGCAAATGGTGCAATTTGATGCATGTTTTTGCGTGTTTTAACGAGTTGAAACAGTCCCACTTGTTTAAGGTTGCAGTATATTTTGATGTAGATTATCATTGAATAATTTGCCTATAATATGGTATAATTTAAATACACTTCTTGTATTACTTCTTTTCACTGAATATCATGAACGCGACTGAACCCGAGCGAGCGGAGCGAGCGAGGGGGGAGGGGAGGGTGTGTCCCCCTCCCACGGTAAGAACTTTTTGCATGTTGATATTGCAAATGGTGCAATTAGATGCATGTTTTTGCGCGTTTTATCGACGTGAAACAGTCCCACTTGTTTAGGGTTGCAGTATATTTTAGTGTAGATTATTATTGAACAATTTGCCTATAAAATGGTATACGTTAAATACACTTCTTGTATTAATTCTTTTCACTGAATATCATGAACGCGACTGAACCCGAGCGAGTGGAGCGAGTGAAGGGGGAGGGGAGGGTGTGGGAGGGGGGTGTCCCCCTTCCCACGGTGAGAACTTTTTGCATTTTGATGTTGCAAATGGTGCAATTTGATGCATGTTTTTGCGTGTTTTAACGAGTTGAAACAGTCCCACTTGTTTAAGGTTGCAGTATATTTTGATGTAGATTATCATTGAACAATTTGCCTATATAATGGTTTAATTTAGATACACTTTTTGTATCAATTCTTTTCACTGAATATCATGAACGCGACTGAACCCGAGCGAGCAGAGCCAGGGAGGGGGGAGGGGAGGGGGTGTCCCCCCTCCCACGGTAAGAACTTTTTGCATTTCGATGTTGCAAATGGTGCAATTTGATGCATGTTTTTGCGCGTTTTATCGACGTGAAACAGTCCCACTTGTTTAAGGTTGCAGTATATTTTGATGTAGATTATCATTGAACAATTTGCCTATAAAATGATATACGTTAAATACACTTCTTGTATTAATTCTTTTCACTGAATATCATGAACGCGACTGAACCCGAGCGAGTGGAGCGAGTGAAGGGGGAGGGGAGGGTGTGGGAGGGGGGTGTCCCCCCTCCCACGGTGAGAACTTTTTGCATTTTGATGTTGCAAATGGTGCAATTTGATGCATGTTTTTGCGTGTTTTAACGAGTTGAAACAGTCCCACTTGTTTAAGGTTGCAGTATATTTTGATGTAGATTATCATTGAACAATTTGCCTATATAATGGTATAATTAAAATACACTTTTTGTATCAATTCTTTTCACTGAATATCATGAACGCGACTGAACCCGAGCGAGCAGAGCGAGCGAGGGGGGAGGGGAGGGTGTGGGAGGGGGGTGTCCCCCCTCTCACGGTGAGAACTTTTTGCATTTTGATGTTGCAAATGGTGCAATTTGATGCATGTTTTTGCGTGTTTTAACGAGCTGAAACAGTCCCACTTGTTTAAGGTTGCAGTATATTTTGATGTAGATTATCATTGAACAACTTGCCTATAAAATGGTATACGTTAAATACACTTCTTGTATTAATTCTTTTCACTGAATATCATGAACGCGACTGAATCCGAGCGAGTGGAGCGAGTGAAGGGGGAGGGGAGGGTGTGGGAGGGGGGGGGGGTGTCCCCCCTCCCACGGTGAGAACTTTTTGCATTTTGATGTTGCAAATGGTGCAATTTGATGCATGTTTTTGCGTGTTTTAACGAGTTGAAACAGTCCCACTTGTTTAAGGTTGCAGTATATTTTGATGTAGATTATCATTGAACAATTTGCCTATATAATGGTATAATTTAAATACACTTTTTGTATCAATTCTTTTCACTGAATATCATGAACGCGACTGAACCCGAGCGAGCAGAGCGAGCGAGGGGGAGGGGAGGGGGTGTCCCCCCTCCCACGGTGAGAACTTTTTGCATTTCGATGTTGCAAATGGTGCAATTTGATGCATGTTTTTGCGTGTTTTAACGTGATGAAACAGTCCCACTTGTTTAAGGTTGCAGTATAATTTAGTGTATATTATTATTGAACAATTTGCCTATAAAATAGTATCATTTAAATAATCTTCTTGTATTAATTCTTACACTGAATATCATGAACACCGTCTGTTCAGCAGTCAAACAGAAAAAGCATGCACACGAGGGTGTAGATAGGGGCATATCCCCTCCCACACGAAGGTGACTTTGCGTTTTCAGACCTGAAATTCAGCGATCTGTTGCAAATTTTTGGTGCAATACTTTTTCATCGAAGTGATAAAATCACGGAATTTAGCTCTTATTCCGAATGTGCACCATCTGTGTGTATGTATAAAGTCTAGTGAGGTATATATAGAGGAAGGGGGATTCCTCCTCCCGCTCGCGGAGCTTTTGCGTTTTTAGAATTGAAATAAAGCGATCTGGGTGTAGCAACAGTCTATACTTCTATGCATGGTGGAAGGGGGAGGGGCGGGGGAGCAGGGAGAAGGCGTGGGCGAGTGTTATCCCCACCCTTCCCTTCCGATCGAGCTTTTGCCTTTTTAAGGTTGAAATTGAGATATCTCATCTACGCATTTTTGATGGAATCACCATTTGGTAAATCACACACACACACACACACACACACAAAAAAAAAACTGATTGGGGGGGGGGGGGGGGCTGAGGGAGGAAAGGGTCGATTAAAAGGCCCGTTCCCCTTATACATGAGGGAACCTTGAGTTTTCGGAATATAAGTGATAAGTCTTGTGCACTCAGAATTATTCATAATTTTTTGTAAATCTAAAAAGTGTACTAAGCTAGGGAAAGAGCCATAGAGGGGGAGGGTTTGGGAGGGGGTATCCCCCTCCCAAGCACGAGAGATTTTGCATATTTTGAATTGAAATTCAACGATCTGGTGCACACTTTGAGTGAAATATTCAAAACATATCTTATTTGATGAAAGGTTGCAAAGGAGACCCGCTTCATGTGCATGCATATACAGTATACACGCATTTTTTTTTCCGCCTCCCAAATCCCCGGTCCAAATCTTAGGGGGGGCGATCGCCCCCATCGCCCCCCCCCCCCCCCCCCCTGGCTACGCCAGTGATTAGAGTAGGCCTATGTTACAGGTTGGGTCGTGGCTCAAAAAAAGAAAGAATGATCGTCAATTTTGGTCGAGTAGTTTTTGTTTTATGCTACAAACATACTGTGGAAGGACGCCCCACCGCCGTGTTTAGCTACCGATGAACGCCACGGTGGGGCTGAATTCACGAGTAGGCCTAGGCCTACAACAGTATAAACAGGCGAGTCGCCGTAGTATTAGTACAGACACGCAGTGGTGGGGCTATCGTGAAATGGGCCCCACCGCAGTGCGCGTGCACCCGTGCGTTTATATAGCAAGCAAGGGATAGGTCCTACGGTTAGGGTTTAGTGTTAGGTAGGGTTGTATTTTATGGTTAAATTGGCCGTTAGATTAGTCGAGGGACATATTAGGAAGTCCTTTTCGCCGCATTCACGAGTATTCACTGCAAAAAGCCCGGTGTTAAATAGTGAACACCGAGCTGGTGTTAAATTTTCGGTGCTCATTTATGGTGTTAGATTAACACCTCCGGGTGTCATTTCCAAATTTTAAACTGTTTTTTTGAAGAGTTTCTCAGTAACTGCACTTCTTGTTGATTTTTAATTTAAACAAGACGATCAAGAATTTTACATTAGAATACTAGATTTTTGAAAAAATGTGAAAATAAATTTACACCAAAGTAACACCAGCTGGTGTGGTCTCTTATTGAAGCTGGACGGGTGTTAAACCATTGATATTAACACCAACAAATATCAAATCAACATCATGTGGTGTCATTTTTGAATTAACACCAGGTACAGTGTCAAATTAACACCACGAAGTGTCAGGTGAACACTTTTCAACACCATCACAGTGCATTTTTAACACCTGTGGGTGTGGTCCTTTATTGAAGTTTGATCGGGGTTAGATTTAACACCCGTGGTGTTAAATCTAACACCGATGTTTTTACAGTGTTATACTGTGGAAGGAAGCCCCACCGCTGTGATTATCTATCGATGAACACCACACGGTGGGGCTGAATTCACGAGTATAAACAGGCGAGTCGCCGTAGTACAGTATTAGTACAGACACGCAGTGGTGGGGCCTATATCACGAGTTTGCCTACAAGTCTATGTAAACTTAGCGTTGTCCGAAGTGCGAAGTATCCTTTTCTCGCCACAGTGTTCATGGTCTTACAGCGAAAATAATGGATATCCTTGAAAGCGTACCACAGTTGTAAGCTGTACAGTGAGATGATTATTGGCAGTATTAAATCCGATACAATTCATTAAATATTATTTTGTCCGAAGGCTTAGCCAATGACAATATAGTGCAGCGCTGCGCCAGCTATGCGCTCGCTAGCTGCTCGCTCCCCCGCCGCCGCCAACAGCGCTAGCCGCCGACCGGCTGTCGCTGCGCTGCGCTAGCCTCGCTAGCTCGCTGGCTATGGCTAGGCTGGTTCGGACATAAAATCGATATCGACGACTCCGATCTTTGACGTAATCACAATTTAGAAGTGATAGTGCGCTGCATGTGGCGAAAGTATAGAAAGTTTTCCAAAACCGAGGAAATTGCATCCATTATGTTAACAAATATAGAACAAAATTCAGAACAGTAAAATAACCCGCACGACCATAGAATTACTTAGAATTTAACATTTAATATTATTACATCATTAAGAAAAAAAATCTAAACCATTTTGTTAGGTCTTTGATAAAAATAAAACAAATTTCATGTTATTTTCAAACAAAAAAAAGTACACGATGATTTTGTTTCTGTTAAAATCAACAATGTTTTTATTAAACGTGTTCCATACGTTCGGTTTTTGGGTGTAATAATTGATGAAAAGCTGTCTTGGAACTAGCACACTGATGTTGTCTGCAACAAACTTTCAAAAAATATTGGCTTATTGTATAAATTCGATTCGTAATCAAAAGAGGTTTGTTATTATATAATTCCCTAATTTTGCCTTATTTAAATTATTATTATTATTATTTATTATTAATGGTATCTTTATTCAACAAATCATTGATCGCAGCCTGAGGCTGAATTACAAATGATTTTACAAAAGTGAGAATATACATACACAGTATTACATAAATATACAAATATAAAATTACAAAATCAAAATGACACGCAGGCTCACACAAAACAAGAACAATTCGAACAAGAAAGAAACTCTCAGACACTGCATACACAAGAAATAATGAAAATTTGAATTGACATGGATCATTGACCCTAAAGTTTCCAAGATAATCACTGCCAATCAGTACATGAATATTCATTAAATTCCATAAAATTACATTATAATTATCACATTTTCACTTTATGTTTGACCTTTAACCGTAATATTTCCAAAACAATTTCTGCCCACCAATACATACATATTCATTTAATTCTATGAAGTTCCTTGAACCATTTCCCAAATATATATAAACTTGATTATTTTCACTTGGCGTTTGACCTTTGACCTCAAGCCCCCCCCCCCCCCGGAAAAAAAAAACATTAAGTAATACGAATACACACTAAGTTTCAAAATATACCCTCTAGCATTGCACAAGCATGGGAAAAACAAAGAAGAAGAAATGTACATTTGGCCTTCATCTTTAACCCTAAAATTTCAAATATATATAACATAACATAAACATAAATTTTCATTAAGTTACATGAATGTACATTGTACCTTAAACCATTTCCGGGTATGAGGGAAAAAAAATTATAACATTTTCACTTTATGTTTGACCTTTAACCCTGATATTTCCAAAACAATTTTTGCCCATCAATACATACATATTCACTTAGTTCAATGAAAATTCCCTGCACCATTTCCCAGATATATTAAAATATATATATTCACTTGACGTTTAACCTTTGACCTTTGACTTCACCGCCCGAAATATTCTCTCAAATAACATAATTACACCTCAGGTCATTGATATACATAACAGGTTTGTATTGTATACAAATCTGGGCAAACTGTAGTGAACAAAATATGTCGAGGCTTTTAATATTACAAAAGAAAGCAATCAGGAATTGTATCTCATAGCGATTACCGTGCTCATACAATGCCAATATTTGATCGTCTGAAAATTCTTAATATTTATAATATGTGTATATCAAAGTGCAATATTCATGTTTTTATGTTCTCATAATATGCTTCCTGGAGTATGAACTAATCACTTTAAGCTCAATAGCCAGGTGTATATATTTGTAACAAGAGACTTTTTTAAATTTTCGTTTGCCATTTGTAAGATTAAGCTCTTATCAAAAGTTGATATTCTATAATGGACCGAAAGTATGGAATGAGTTACCAGAGAAAATAAAGTCAAGTCAGACTTTTTTAAAACCCATCTTAAGCAGTATTTGAGTGACAGACATTCTTTAGAATGAATGTATCTTAGAAAATTATAAGACTATATATGCTTTTTTTTTCATGTGTTTGTGTGTCTATTTTTGTGATGCTGCTGTTTGTAACTTTGTAATTCATATGATATTCATTTGGTACATGTTAAAGGACTTGGCTTCATACAAAGGCACCGCCTTCCTGTCAAGTTCCTAATGCTTCATAATTTCTTATGTTGATGTTTATATTTTGTATTCGTTGCATTCATGTCACTTACTTTATACACACTTCACGACATGAATTTGAATGTAATGTATTTGAACTTCAAATAACAATAATAATAATGATAATGATAATAACGATGATAATAATACAGTGTACTGACTATTTATAGCGCACATGATTACCCTTCTGTGCTCATAGCGCTTCAAAAAAAATGAAAAGATAAAAACATGTAAATGTACAAAAGGGACAACAGGGAAAAGATTAAGAAACAACAAGCAAACACATAGCATATTTTTCTGAACGTTTTGGATTTTTTGTTGTTGCAAATAAAAGAATTAAAACAAATCAATGTACGAGGAAATATACGAAAAACATTCGAAAAGCGCAAGAGAAACAAACTCAAACGGTTTGTTGAAATGTGTTGAAAACCGTCGACTTATTGGCACGGATGGGACGATGTTCGTGAAAGAGAAGCTTGTAGAGATGTGGGACACTAAATGTGGAAGTATAAAAAAGGGGAATACAAGTACACTTTGTAATGAGACCACATAAAATTCCACATACACAGGCACGCAATGAACTCGAAGAAATAAAGACGTGGATAGGATAAAACAGCAAGAGACGTACATCACAAGTAGACAGTTATAGAAGGTTAAGGACTACTGGGGAGTATTTTGTACTCAAGACTGGCATTTATACTCACACCTCATTTCACTGAAAGCTATAAATACGTACCTCATCAGCTTCCTGGTTTTACTGCCAGCCTTAACTGGATTTTGACATGGGCAACAATGGCTTGTCCCGTGAAATGTATTATTTACCACCGGGAGCAGTGATAATTGGAAGAAAAAAAAAAAGTGTTCGAGCAATCACATAATCATAGATGTGTTTATATCGGTTGTATCACTATTATATCCTCCCATTCAGATTTCCCGATAAAGCCTAAGTTATAAGGAGATATTACTATTTTCTTAATCATAACTGAATACGGTTTATTATTGAAACAATTTGATGATAACTTACCCTGGTTCACATTTTGTAAATTTAACATTACTTCTCCGTGATTATACTGATTAATAATTTTACATTGAATGTTTCACTCCCTAACTCACATGTGAGAACTATTTTGGAGCACTAAAGCGGTGTTTTTCTTCGTCTACAAATGATAAATGATGCTTTTAAGTTGCAGGGTTGTTTTATAAGTTCAGGTTGGTGATCTTAATTGTCTATTTCAATCAACATTTTATTATGACCACAAGGAAGGACAGTGGTCCCTGCCTGTCTCGTCACAAAATGGTGGCAATGCCATCATGCATACTTGTGTATGATGATACTCTATCACTGGTGTCAACGATATCAGCATAAAACGTGCAGATGAAAACACAATGCACTGTTAAAGTAATGTGTAACAGAACGCATTTAGCATATTTAGACACCGACAGCTATGACAGATAGAAATACATGCAAGTGTTTTGTAAGAATTCTTCCCACTACAAGTAAGCTCGATCCCATCAGTCATCATCTGGATGATTCCTATAGTCCTTACCCCTCCCCCGAAAAAAGAGAAAAGAATAAAAGATGGTCGAATATATCAGATATAACTTTTTTTGACAGAATGTGTACAGTATATATCTGTGTCTAAAAAATCTACTTTAATATTGAAAGCAGTAATCCTATATCAATGGGAACTGGTGTTATGCTTTTACCTTTATGTGTCTGATTGTTTTGCCGTCTTACTTCATCAACCGCCATGTAGCATGCCCGGTTATTTTCACTGCTGGCGAAAGGGTTCGCACAGAGAGACGGTTTCAGTTCCCTACTGGATGGAACTTAACAAGCGATGTAGTGTCACTGGATTTTGAAGTCAGCTGCGACAAAATGCACAGTTCGCCTATCAAGTCAGAATTTCAATCAGAATGATATGTATCGCATTGGTGAGTAGGCAATTTGGGGGACATAATTTCAGTTTTTCTGTACATTATACAGGTGCGCGAGCACGCGCACACACACACACACCCACACACACAACAAAAAAACCACACACAAGCAAACATGCTCCTTATAATGATATATCCTTCCAAACTGAGTAATCCCAAACTAATTAAATTTGAATATTAAAAAAAAACAGTGCCTTTAGCTGAAAAAAAGAAATGTGAAACTCGATCTTTTTACGTATAGGCCTATATTGATCGTATAGTTGTTGTTTGATATTATGCAAGTAAAAAAATTCCTGATTCAAGTTACAGCTGTCATATCCGACTTTCATACTGCTGCCTTCGTTTTATATTTCATTATACGTTTGCAAGATTTGCAAGATCCGGAAAGCACCTTGTATTTAGTAAGCTAAACTTCAAACAAAGAATCAATTCGTTAAGAATCGGAATTCTAGTGCTTTAAGTTCTGAGAAAATAACATGTAATTGGGAATTTTCTAAAAACCTTGGGCAGAAGAATTAGTTCATTACGAATAGGATTTCAAACGTTGTAGGTCTGAAAGATGTTGCAATTGTGAATTCTTTGTCTACAATTATACTTTACTAGCATATATCCTATATCATGTGGTTTTGCATGTCTTGTATGACTTATTTTGAGCCAGTTTTTTATTACAGTTTTCATCTCTTCTCGACCATTGCAACAAAGAAATGCTTTGAATGAATGGATTGCACAAAAAAAAAAAACTTGGCTTTCTTAGTTTATATAGCGCCCTGAGTAAGTAAAAAAAAAAGCAAAATAAGATCAAATGCAAGATTGGAAGAAAGTATGTCTTTAAACTTTATTTGGAATTGGGCTTTATCCTAGCAGGGTATGTTACACGTGTATTATTATAACAGATTCAAATTTGATTTGCAGAGGTCCGGTTGTTTTATTCTCTCTGGTTACTTGTTAGTTTGTTTGTTTTCCTTGTTTCTTAATTTGTTTGTTTCCCTTTTTTGTTTTATTTGTTATCTCTTTGACTGTCCTTCAGTCCTCGGAGGAGGAGGAGGAGTAGAGACAAATACCCGAATCGCGCTTCAGCGGAGCTGTCCAACACCTTCAGCCCTGTGGGGTTATTGTCAGGAAAACACACGGATCACTAGCCCTGAAGCTGTTCTTTCGCTCATCCCGCATTATGACCACTTCTGGTTGACGTTTGCCAACGGTCATCTGGAGGTTGGTCGCCATGGAAACAAGATTCCGTTCTTTGACTGGACCGACCCAAACCCCCTGCCCGTGAACTACGTTGGAATAACATCAGGTTTTGGCTCTGCGTATTGGAAGTTTCACTCGTTTTGTTGAGGTCACCAAAGGACCCTTACCACAGGGTCGTCTATGGCAACTCCCAAGTCTCTACTCTCTTGCCAAAACAAAACAAACACAACTTTTTCTCTCGATACGTGACACTAAACTTCACGCTAATGTTGTCCCAATTAGTGATGTTGGTCAGAAGGTTCGTTGGTCCGAAATTTAGATAAGGATTAATATTCCCAATGTTTCTTAAATCCCAAATACGAAGAGATGGTGCGTACAGTGCACTCCCGCCCTCGGGACCGGCAGTTTCTTTCGTTATATATAGATATCTCGTTATTACCGAATAGTGATGAATAATGCTAACTTAAGTACCTGAATTTTTATTTGGTTATAACGAGAATTTCGCTATAACCGCGTTCGTTGTAAGAGAGGTGCACTGTAGTTACAAACCTTCGGAATTAAGAGCTTTAGATTTCATTTCCAGATTAAAGAATCTTCGGAGTAACATTCGTCTTTTTTTTTCGGAATAACGAATCTCGCAATAACGAAGCTTCGGAATAACGAACCTTCTTTCGTTTCAATTTGGATTAACGATGATTGGAAATAACGTACCATGATAAATACGCCGCGAATCTTTGGAATAACGAAGCTTTCATTTTTTTTTTTTTTGATTAACGAAACCTCGGAATAACGAACCTTCGGAATAACGAACCTTTGGAATAACGAACCTTCTTTCGTTTTAATTTGAATTAAAGGGATGGTAAGTATTGTGGAGATGAAAATTGGGCTTTAACTTTTTTGCGAGATACAAAGTAAACACTTATGAAATAGTACAGAGCATACAAATTTTAGAGGAATTCAAAGTTTATTTGATGAAAATCTAGTATGGAATACCTGAAACATCCAAAAACAAAGTAAAACAAAACGATCGTAATAAAAGGTGCAGGGTACACACTTTATTGGGAATCGCTCTGTTTGAATATCTCAGCCATTACAAAAACAATTCTTCATCAAATAAACGTTGAAATTCTCATTGAATTACATGCTCTTTCATATTTCATAAGAGATTTCTCACTATCTCACCAAAAAAATGATAAAAACCTGAAGTAAGTCTCAACCAAAACTATACAATCCCTTTAACGATGATTGGAAATAACGTTCCATAATAATTACGTCGTGAATCTTCGGAATAACAAAGTTGTATTTTTGTTTTCGGATTAATAAAAACCTCGGAATAACGAACCTTCTTTTAGGCTAATTCGGATTAGCGACGGCTCGAAATAACTAACCTCCAGAATAACATACTGTAGTCATGTTAATCAACCGGATATGTCAACTGGTAACTAATGTTGTCACACATGCGTTAATCGTCAGCAAGTCAATTCCTTTTTTTATACAAAGAGAAAAAATGGTAACTGAAAAACTTACAGTTCTAATTAAAATTTGGATACGAGGAAGTTTTTGCACTCCACTTTGGAAGTTTGGCATTGTCGCTGACTTTAGAATAATAAGATAATGAGACTTGATTTGTACTCATTAATTGCGTACATTCCTCAAGTACCTAGTTTGAAGATTTTCGTTTTCATGTGTTCGCGACGCAGTTATCAGCTGGCCATCTCCTCGTATAATTCCTAGAACAGTCCTTTCGAAGATATTGTAAACTTCATATTCGTCTTTGATACACATAATTATGCAAAGATTGTCACTTGTAGATGCAGGTTATTTTGAACTAATCATTGTTACTTGCAGTGATTGACTTCAGATTATGCAGACTACTAAAAACGTTTAACTTGCGTGTATAGTAGTTGCATATTGATACAAATGTACAAGTATAATCAATCTACTTGAAATTCTGTTCACTATGCATCACCAAATTTATATTTATGAATCCATGATATCTGTATAGTTTTATGTTTTAATTGCGTATAATTGTAAGATTATTCATGTTATCGTCCCATGGAAATGTACGAAATTCGGCAATTTAGTCAACTGATTGCAAATTGTGCTTCAATAAACTATGATTATTTCAGCCCATCATCTGTCATCCCTAATCTATTCTAATAATATGGATAGAAATCCCGTCGTTTCTGTTGATATCATTTGAGTAAGTATACGGCAAGTTTGATAGGAGCCTTACTTCATAGTGAAACATATACATATCACAACGTGGAAACTCTATGTACGTGTATAAGACTCGTAATTAGTTTCTTGACTGAGTTGGGGATCTTATATCACAAGGTCCTCAACTAAGTCAAGATACTTATTTGAGCTAGAATGATATGATACGACTGTATATATCTCACTACATGAATAATTTATATTGTCGCTATCATCTCAGTAACACATTGAGCTTCAATATTATTTTGTAAGTATATCAGTTTGACCCATAGAGAATCTTATATCACCGTGTGGCAAGTCTGTGTAAGTGTATTAATTGGACGAGATACATTATAATAACAACGACTCAGTTGAGAAACAAGCCGGAATGATATGATAACATGAAATGTAGTGTCAATGAATAGTCCAGACTGTTTTTCTTTTCTTTTTTTCATCTGAGTAAGAAGGTAAAGTTCGGATGGGAACATCCTATACCGCTGCAGGAGCCTTCAGATATTTCAAGGTAAAATTCAGTATAGTTTCCAATGATAATTGTACATTATTTTACTCATAAAGCAGTGTAGATAAACTTATATCACAGCGTGGAAAGTATGTTAAAGTATATTGCAAGACTTATCATAAGCCAAGCCAATCAGCAATTTACCTGATAGAAACCACTTATGTTAAGCTTGAATGATAATGATAAGATATCATATTACATTTGATATTCTGTACATAACTAGTCTTTACTTTTGTCATCAGTCTGACGAGTAACTAACTTGAAAGTTCAGTATCGTTTTCAGTAGAATATAAGGTGTATCACTTGGCTGAGAGAAACTTATGTCACTGTGTGGCAAGTTTGTGTCCGTGTATAAGTGCAGACGTACTATAAGAGGATGCACGTCACGAGACCGACACCCACGGGTCATACAACCCACGAGTCATACAGCTCACAAGTCATACAGCTCACAAGTCATACCCTCAACTAGTTATACAGCCCACGAGTTCGACATCAAGTACAATAATCCCATGACTTTATACAGCCCATGAGTTCGAGCGCCACCTATAGACCAAGTAATTGTATAGGGTGTCCACATGATGGCATAAGGAGGATATGAAATGGAAAAGAGAGTTGCTAGGGTGTAATTACCCTGTTAGTTGCCCTCCCTCACCTTCTGTACTGTTCAAGATCCTTAATTGTGTTTACGTGTGTGAGTGTTTGTGAAAAAAGATATAAAATTCTGTAAAGTGTGCATTAGATCTTTCTATATCAATTTCGAAAATGTCCATACACCCTTGTTTTCCTTTCCGCAAAACACATACCAGTATTCATCTACTTAGAAAAAAAAAATAACATAATGAGGAAATGCAGATTAACAAACTAGAAAAATACCCTGCAGTCCAATGAAGTTTACAAAAAAAAAATATTTCACGAAATCATCAATGTTGCAGTGCACACCTGCTTTACAAGATATGGACGGGGAGTGGTCATCTGCAAATGTGTTGATTTAGTATAAATTCACAGAAAATAATATGAACGTAGCGTTAATGATTCGGAAAAAGAAGACGTGTCCATGAAAACAGCTATGTTATTTCAGGAAGAATGTATTGTTTTGAGGAGAATAATTTTACAAACACAAGTAACAAATCGAGGTGAATCGCTGCAAAAAAAAAAAAAACAACAAACGTTTTTCAACCATTGAATGTCATACATTCTAGTAACAGAGAAAATTACAAATTGAACACTAAGCAGGCGGGTATATAAGTAGGCGGATAGGATATCTAATAAGGCCTACTTAGTAGGGCTGATTTATAGTGAAGCGAGAGAGAAGAGGGCGAAAAAAAAAAGAAACTTACATCCTGTCTACCGTCTAGCTAGAAAGTGGGAAAGCCTATTAAAACAGCATGATGGCATCTAAAATGAAACCATTATATTTCATCGTTCCTATCCTATCCATTTTTTTTTTGTGGGGGGGGGGGGAGGAGAATTGGTCACATGAAGTGGACAACATCATTAAAGCAATATGTAACAATGTCGCTTCCCATAGTCTGACAGAACTATCCCCTTCAAGCCACACGTATAGAAATACATAATTGATGTCGTTGATATGTAGATGGTGTTGTCCAATTAGTTACAATCTCTAGCTCGATAGAGTGACGAAATAGCACCCGCCAGTATGTGGTTTGAATTTGATTGTATAGTATTGTATATCTATCTATTTCTTTTTGATTCACAACGTTGTTGTTGTTGTTTATTTTCGTGGTATAACAATAACTTTAGAACATTAAAGATAGCAGTTATAATCTGCGATGTATAGTACCGAATTTATACACAAGAGGGGGCTGTTACACAAATGGCACCACTATGGCACCGTAGTGCATGAGCTCTCCAAACAACTTAGTGTTGGGAGCAGCGGAAATGAAAAGGCAGTGGAAGAATAACATCATAGAACAAAGAAAAAATTCATTTGCAAACTCTATAAGATTGAGAGTTCCGACAAATTTCATTTGAAGAGGAGGACGTGAAGAAAACTCACACCTCAACCTTCATCTCTCCGCTTAAAGGAGACCTCCGGATGATTTTCAGATTTTTACATTTGAACAACTATAAATTAGTTATATTGAGGACAGAGTTGCAGAATTTGTGATGATTGGGATGAAGAATAAGAAAAAAATTTAGAACAAACTGCAATGAACAAGGATGATGACATGGCAGAGTCACCATAAGAATGCATGAGTTAGGGCTCAAGGAAGCAGAACAAAAGAAGAAGGCATGCATAGATTATGTACACAGGTGAACTCGCAAGCAAGCGTTATTATAATGGAATTACACTGCGACATTTTTTGAAATATGTGAACCTCCTATGTCATCATCCTTGTTCAGTGTAATTTGTTTAAGGTTTTTCAAAGTATTTTTTCTCTGCTCAAGAACCGCAATACATTCCACAAATCTATACATGGAGTCGTCGATTTATGTACTACAGGATGTGAAATTAAGAAAATCGTCTGGAATGTTCCTTTAAAAATCTCTTGCTTTCATTTAATAGGGCATATGCCTTATCCGCCTTGGAATACGAATAAACATATCAATGTTGGAATTTCGGAGCAAGGGTATTCGATCCAAGTTTGTCGTGTTGCTGCCGACAACCAGGGATAGCCTGGTGGTAGTGTAGCTGCGCGGAAAGCAGTAGGTGCGAATCCGACTCGTTCCCTTTTTCTTATTTATTTGTTAGATTAGCATTTGCGATGAGACAAATTGAAGGCAACTTCAAGAGATTGAAAACAATAACAACAACAACAACAACAACGACGACAAATAAATGTAATACAATCATTTTTTTTTCATACTGTTAACGCCTCTGGGAAAAGGAAAATAAAAAGCACTCGCGCTGCTGAGCCGCGCTAGACTGGGCTCTCTGCACCCTCCACCCGAGAGAGAGGACGGTTTAGGAACATAGCGGCCCACGTACATAACACGAGTGTTCATTCGCTACAAAACAACACGTCGAAAAAAAGCTCTCCTTCGGTACGCATTGCTACAGCGCTTCTCCATGAACACAATGCTCTCCAGCTATACGCTTTCTATTGTAATATGATTCATAGGGTAACTCAAGCGTCCTATAGTAGGCTACCAGTTCTGTTTGAACAGCTCCAGGAAGCAAGATTCCTTTTTTCTCTGTGCAGCACCTGATTGAAGACATTTTTTTTTTCCTGCTTTGGTGTTGCATCGCATACTAATTCTAAGAATGGTCGGATTACGTGAAGCTGGCCTAGGAGCAGCGTTTGTCATCAGCATTGGTGAGTATGATAACACATAATCATGTTTAAAGGGGGTAATCAAGTCCAAATATAAGTCAGTAGAAAAAGCAAAATATTACAAGTTCAACGGTAATATTTTGATCGAAATCGGCTGACAAATAAGGAAGTTATGACACGTTCAAGTTTCGCTAATTTTTCAGGAAACAGTTCTTGAACGGTCAATATGAATATGCAAACGCAAAAGTGAGCATGTCATACCCTCACAATAGGAATAAAATCATGTTTTACGCTGCAATGACAGAAACATTGAATTTTCGTCATATTTTATACACGATCAGTGGAAAATTGTGAGGTTATGACATGGTCAGCTCACTCATTTGCATATTCAACTCCACTGTACAAGAACTGTTTTGCAGAAATTAGCAAAACTTCAAAATGTCATAACTTCCTTATTTTTCATCCGATTTCAGTCAAATTTTTACCGTTGAATTTTAGTAAGATTTTACTCTTTTTATGAGTCTAATTTGTATTTGGACTGGATTTACCCTTTAACTGATTTCCATTTGAGGAAAGCGAAATTTCCGTGTTTCAAGCGGTCAGTCTCCATTCCCTCGAGCCGAAAAATGAAATCATCTTTCTAAACAAACCTAATGCGAAATTTTGCACACACAGAAAGGCAATGAGGTGTGCAAAATTTCACTTAATACAAGAACGTTACTGAATTTTAAATTTTCATATGGTTTCACTACAAACAATTTTCAATTTACATACACTGATAGGGAGAATACAAAAATTAATTCGATAAAAGAAGACCTTACTATGAGGAAGGAGTTAGGCTTACTCTCTTTTCATAAACTAATTATTGTTTTTTTTGTCCACAATGATCTTATGACCATCCGCTTCTTGAGTCTTTGTTTTATGAAAAGGAGTCATAGTATTTCTTGAAAATTTTACCTAACAAATATTTTATATCAATGTTTCCTGCCTTAAATCAATAACAAAGTCGCGACTAAGGCAAATTAAGATTGCTTTTTAGCCTTCGTTGTTGGTTCGAATCGTCGTGGTATTTGGTATTTGGATTTTGGTCATATTACAGTGCTAATCAGTGGCGTATCTAGGGGAGGGGGGCAAGGGGGCACGTGCCCCGGGCGCCACTCTTTGGGGACGCCAAAAACGAAAAAAAAAAAAAAAAAAAAAAAACCTCGTCCGGACGAGTTTTTCAAATTACTTCATTAGCAATTCAATATACTACCTCCAAGTCATGTATAGGTCATCACAGACATTTCCTCATTAAAAACAACAAGAACAACAACAAATCAGTATACACAATGTTTAAAGCTGAATACCCATTTTTGGACACAAGGGGGCAACACATATAATTATGAGAAATTTAAAGTACAAGTTTCATGTTTGACGACTTAGGTTGCCTAATTATTCCACTTTTTTCTGCAGTTCTGCCAAAGTTAAGGTACATTATGTAGTTGCCTTGCGGTGATCACAAAAAAAAGGTCCATATAACGGCGCGGTTTTAGCAGTGGCGTATCTAGGAAAAACGTGATTCACAACCAAACACATGTACTGAAGAAAACTCCAGCGTTTCCTTTGCAATAATACAAGAATTTTGACTCTCTACAACTTATATATGCCTCTCTCCACCTCATATATGCCTTTTATCAATTAGCCACCATATCATTATTGAGAATTATACGATATTTACCAACCTAAGTGAAAAATAAAAGGAGCTCACTCGCTGCGCTCGCTTGCACTAACTCTTTTTTTTTTTGTGAATTTTTTTTTAGTATGTCAGTATTTATCACCATTCATAAATCCAGCCGGACCAGCCATATCATAATGTTAGTAAATACTTGAATTATCAGCCATATATTGAAGAGAATCCCGAATTTCCTATATACGAACATATTCAGAAAATGCTCACACTGATATGTAAGTTTTAGCAAGCTTTTGGATTTAATTGTCGCATGATCTGTTATCTTATATACAGGGCAAGCCACCATATACAGTGTGCCAGCATTGTATGAGTTACAAGTACAACGAACTATGAGATAAGTGCAATGTTTCCTACACAGAAATATGCAAATTTCGGCTCACTCGCTTGTACTGATTTAGAGTATTTTTTTTTTAAAGTCCTCAGTTTGTTGATATAAATCGTTATCTATAAGGCCGTCACTATATCTTGATTTAAAATAGGTAATTGTATGATTTAATAACCAAAAAATAAGAAGGATTCCATGTTTTGTAAGCTGAAATACAAAAATTTTCGGCTCGCTCGCTGCGCTCGCTTGCCATAATTTATCAAAATTTAGTACATTTAAATCACCCTCAAAAGACCCCTTTTGACTGCTTGAAAAAGCATATCATGTGGACTTTTTTAAAGTCCCTACCAGGATGGGGTTGGGGTTGAACACTTTCTCAGAAATTAGGGGCGCAATTTTCGCGCTTGCCCCGGGCGCCGTTTTCCCTAGATAAGCCACTAATGCTAAATCACGCCATACCAAAGATGTTTTAGACAGAATATTGATGATGAAAGATCGGATACAGGGAGAAATAACCTCAAGAGTTTCTTATTGGCTTATATTTGCACAAAATGATAATTATAATGATCACATTTTCGATTCATATTTTATCAACTATACAATCCCTTTTCCTCTAAAAAGTTATTGTTGCAGTTGACGTAAAGGGTATATCTTTTTCTAACTGATTTCAGTTAAAAAAAAAAACCCGGATAGTTTAAGTGAAAAAATGACGCACTGGTCGATGGGTCACTTGTTAGGTGATGACGTCATCACCCCTCCCCCCCCCCCCCCCCATTTGCATGATAAAGGGGCTGTGATGTGTTTCACTGACCTTTTTGTTGGGATATTTGATTTGATTTGATTTGATTCGATCCCATTTGATTTGATTTGATTTGATTCGATCCGAGTTGATTTGGTTTGATTTGATTTGATTTTGATTTGATTTGATTTGATATATGATTTTATTTGATTTGAAAAAGACGTAATTTTCTTTGATATCAAGATTTGTAGAAACACAAATCACTCTTATTAAAACGAACTTGAATTTGGTCGAGAAGTAGGCCTACTCATATAAAATTGAGTTTATAATCTCCTTTTAGATAAATGTCTGGGGTGGGGAAGGAGGTGTTGTAGCTTCGTTCAGACCAGAAATCACTCGTCATAAGAGTGATTCGACCCAGATCTTTTGTTCTTTTGACTGACTCTGGAGTCTTAATCTGTCTGATCATCGGGAAGACTTTATTTTGAAAGCTGTAAATGTAGTCTCTAGATGCAACGATACCATTGAAAATATTTGACCTTTTTCTCTAAACTCTTCGGTCTTTCTTTTTTCTTTGGAATGAGCATGGGAATGGGAGGGTGACTAAATACGTCACCAAACTTTGGTTGTTTGTGTATTTACTTTTCCAAACGTGTTAGCCGGTGGTTTGTTGAGTGGAGCCACAGCCCAAACTTGTTCAGAGATGATAAGCATGAGCTGTGGAATGGCTAGACTGAGCAGCGGAGAGACGGTTGCTATGGTACCGAAGTTGATGTCTGAAGAGCAACTGGCAAAGTTGGGAAACCATCCACTGCTGGCGGGAACCAGAAAATACATTTGTGTTGTTCCAGGTAAGTGCCACTCCCGACAAAAATTATTTATTTCGCCCGGTGAAATTTAGAAATATGAAAACGCATCACTCCTGATTGAGACCAACAGCATGGCGTGGTTACAGGTGAACGCTTGTTTCAGAAGCATAAAGCCATTAAGCAAACTCTGATTGTTTAATACTGGTGTTGACTGGGCAGGAAGAGAATGCAAAATGCTCAGTACACTGAATATACATTTTCATTATTGCCTTTACCGATTGGTCTTATATACTGCCATCATGTTGATCTAGCCCTTCCCTCCTACCTTTGTTCCTTGGATAGAACATAAAATTGAGGTCCTATGTGTGAGAAGGTGATAACCCACCATCAAATGATACCTCGCTTTATTTTTTTTTCATGAGTAATTTGTCCCCTTGCCTGTCATATTAATCAATTCTTCAATCTTATTCTGCAGTATGAATTTCTCTTATTGATTTACCTGTAACCTCATATCAATACATGTTTTATTGTCAAACGAAGATCTGCTTAGCAGATTATGAATTATCCTTTTCGATTGCAATCCACTCTTAATACGCTTGGTATGCAATTCTCTGCAGTAGCAGTCACTTAACAAGGCTATGTGAGAGAATTACTTCTTTAAAGTTTGAGGAAAATCGGACAATCTGTTGAAAACTGATGACATTTTGAAATTTGGTGACGAGACCACTGGATCAGAAGACTACTAGAGATCATGACATCACATGTGCACTACGATATAAAGAAAGTATAAAGAAAATTCCTCAAAGTATCATTTCATATGAAGAGAACACATTCCCTGAACTTCTTACTGACATAATGTCAAGGGTAATAATTTCCCCTGCTTTTTAAAAGAGTTAAGTCCAGTGCTCTTTCAATATGCTAGAAAAGTGAAAAAAAATAATGCTTAATTTTCGTTATAATTTCTTTAGATATGGTAGTCCATTGGTGATTTCATGATCCGTATTAACCTTCTGATCCAGCGGTCTCGTCACCAAAACTTCAAAAATTCATAACTCTTGAACGGATTGCCAGATTTTCCTCAAACTTTCACAAATGCATTCTACTAATATTGCTCCATTCCCTCAATCAACATGTATTTTGGGGTTGATTCTCCTTTGTAGAGATCAAGCAATGCAAATGCATGTTGATGTGCATTTATTTATAATTCCACCATGTGGTCAAAAGTAGTCCCATCCTTATGATTATTTTTCTACTTATTTTCTCAAGATTACTTGCATCATTATGCCAAGAAACAAACAAACAAACAAACGAATTCCAAACTAGGATCTTGCCAGTGACATTATTTGTTAACCATTGTTATTTGTTTTCCTTTTGTTTTGTTTGTTTTGTTTATTTCAATACGGTTTTAAAAAGAAACCCACTATCAGCCTCAGGGCTGTTTTTCAGCGAGTCCATATATCAGTTTACATGGTATAAAACAAGAAAATACAATACAAAACAAAAAATATATAGCATTCACAACACGACAGGGAGAATAGTAACGAAACAAAAATACAATAACAAAGCATGGTTAAAGGGATCGTATAATTTTGGTTGAGACCTAATTTCAGGCTTCGAACATTTTGGTGAGATAATGGGAAACCTCTTTTACTCTTATACACTAGGAAAGAGTATGTAATTCCATGAGGAATTCAACGTTCATTTTATGAAAATTGGCTTTGAAATGGCAGAAATATCCAAAACAGATCGATTCTAATAAAGTGTGGGACCCACCTTTTATTACGATCGCTTTGTATTACTTTGTTTGTGGATGTTTCAGTCATTCCACACCCTATTTTCATTAAATAAACTTTGAATTCCTCTTAAAATGGTATGCTCTGTAATATTTCATAAGTGTTTTCCTGGTATCTCGCAAAAAGTTAAAAACCCCAATTCTCATTTCCACTAATTCACTGTACCATCCCTTTAAGGCAAAAAAAAAAATTAATACACAAAAAAGGAATACGATATAATCAAGTTAAATTAAATCATTTGGGTAGGCAGAGTCGAAAAAAAAGTTATCTTGACAAAATAAAAGAATTAATCATACAATTAATGTAAGATTATCTGATTAAAATGGAGTTTGAAAACTGATATAATCAATGTTTGACAGAAATCTATTTAACGAGGTTTCTCATCTGAAATTGATTGCGAGGCTGTTATAGACTTTAGATGCGGGATACAATCTGCTGTTTCTGTTGAAATTAGTGTTTGGCTTTGGTAGGGAAACTTTGGATCCGTAATTTCTCAGTTCGTAATGTGATAATGTTATGTAGTTGTTAACATAACAGAAATCTCCCCAGGAACAATTTTGCGTAGTAGTGTGAAAACCAATATAGCCAGATTTTTTTTTTCTAACTTCGCATTCAGACAGTCTACATGTACTGTTTCATACTAAAGCTTTCCACTATACATACCATTTACTTGTAGAATTATTCTCAGTGCCCTGTTCTGAACGACCTGGAGTTTCTGTGTGGCGGTGGACTTTGATTTCATCCAAATAGTATTATAGAAATCAGAATGGGGTTGTATCATGCTTTTGTATGATACATTGTATGATCGCGGTATCAGCTCAATGATGGCCGTGTGCGTCATAACACGTGTTCGATAATGCTTTTGACTTTAAATGGCTTATTAATTTTGTGGAGCCCAGAGCAAATGATTATCGAGAATGGCACCAAGTTATTTACATTCCGAGACAAACTCCAGCTCGTTATTTCCAATATAGAAGGATACGTTATGAAAACGGGATAATCTCCTTTGTGATCCGACAAGTGTAACTTTACACTTTACATTCAATAGTAACTCGTTGTGGCTCAGCTAGTTCACTGCTGAGGCCAAGTCATCGTTCACCATTCTTTCGAGCTCATAGGGGTTTTTAGTTGCTACGCATAAACAAGTATCGTCAGTACAGTGACATAGTACAATGATGGACAACACGAGATATATCGTTCATGTATAAAAAGAATAACAATGACCCTATAGTATACTACATCCGTACTACATCGACATAAGTCCATTTATAGCCGATAACAGTTACTTGCTTACGGAGAGAAAAATATAACATTTGAACCATATACATTATCACTGAAACCATACAATTTAAATTTTCTGAGCAAAAATATCATGAGAAATCATATCAAATGCTTTTTCTAAGTCCAAGGTACTGACATGATTAGTACAGACATGATTAATAAAAGATATTGTAATGCACCTTCCCTTTCTAATACACTGAGCATACATATCTTGCATATTTCCCTACAATATTTTATGTTAATCATATTACAATGCAGTAACGTAGAAACACACAAATATGCTGGAAAGAGCACAGTGTATCCCACAGTGTGAACATTATGTGACATGCAATGTGAACACATTGTGGACACAGTGTAAAATCTCTTCACACTGTTAAATTCAAACGTTTTAATATTGTGAACGCATTATGATCAATTAGAGTATGAAACAGAACTTCACTGTGTGAACGCTGTGTGAAAAACCACGTCATACGATAGTGCCAAATCATCTTTCCATTGTCAAAATCAAGAGTGTTCACAAAGTGGACTATGTGAGCACATTGTGGTTAAGACCAAAATAAAACGATCTACTCGTTCACACTTTCCCTGAACAGTTATGTTATCACTTTTTTGATTAAAAATTCTTAAATATTCCACCCAAAATGTGGACAATTTTGTTAAACCTTAGATGTGAAAAAAAAACAATTGCAGAGGTGAAAAAAAAATGATAGTTGATTTTGTAAAAGGTTCAATATTTCCGATTTTGACCCCCCCCCCCCCATCGTAGTTATGAGCCTTACATAAATGCTTTTTCCAATATGTCTGTCAGCTTGAATTTGACGTCATATACGACGACACAAATGCGATCATGTACAATTCTGACATTCAAATTTAACAATAATTAATGAAATTACAAATACTGATCCATTGACTAGAGAAGGAAAACCTTGTCCTCGAATTTTATATTAAAAACTAATATTGTCTTTGTATAATATCCCATTCTCCCTCAAAAAAGGGGGAAAAGTGTTTCACTTATGAAATAAAAAATGTTTGATAATTGATGAAAACATGTAACAGAAATTCACAGCACATTATCGTTGCCCTATATATCGTAAAGATTTCACTCAAATCTAAAAAGAGCATCAATGTCACCATCTAATATTATGTAATTTTACCGAATTTGAACTATTGTATATACCTTTCGGCAAACTGTAGTGAGAAAAGCATGTCAAGGCTTTTTAAATTACAGTGGATATTTTTAAATTAAATTAAATTAAATTAAATTATAGTGGATGCCATGCTCATACAAGGTCATGTCTGAAAACTCAATGAAATATCAATAACATGTAATTCATTTTAATGTGCACTGTTCATGTTTTCATCAATGTTTCCTGTATGTGAAACAAGAAATTCATGTGACTATCACTTGTCTCATGTGAGACGAAAGTCATATCAAAAGTCAATACTTTATTGTGGACCGACGATTTTGAACGAATCACCAGATGTTTAAAATAAGCCAAATCTCCAGTATTGATATATATCATGGACGGCGCCACTTTTTCAAAAAGGGGCACTTCAGACTTCTGGTGCTACTTCCGGGTTTCCTCAGCTAACAAGGAAAAAAAAAAGAGCTTCAGCGCAACTTCTGTAGTTCTGTGGGGTGCCACTTACGGGTTTCTTCAGCTGACAAGCCAAAAAAAAAGTCTTCAACGCAAAAACAAAACAAAACAAAACAAAACAAAACAATGCCAAAGCCTTACTGCGCTCACACTTCAAAGGTTTCTGTCTATTTTTTTTTCTAGTGCCACTTACGCAAAGTTATATATTCCTTATGTATTCCTTCGTATGGTGCAAAAAAGTGGGGGACCCGAGCCCCCCGCCCCCCTCCCCGGTTCGCCAGGCCCGTATATAACCAGTAACCAGTCTCTATCGTCTTGCTACGTAAAGTAGACAATCTTGAGAAGAACTACATCCTAGAAAGGTTGGAATTTAAAAGCAAAGTCTCTTTTCGCCCATGTGTGTACACTTGCTTGTTTGTACACTTGCTTCAAGTGTAATTGAGCGTGTGTGTTGTGTGTGGGAGTATAATACAATTCTTCGCTTTAGTAACACTATAGAAGTCTATCTTATCACATTTCTGTGAATACATATTATTCTACTCGGTTACGTTTCTGAACTTGGCTTCAAACACCGCTCCGCCTTTCTCTCTAGGTCCTAAAATGTTACTTTTCTGATATTTCTGTTTTTGTTTTCGTGTGAGACTTGTCATTAGCTTTTATAGATTATGTATTTCCGTAAATTGCTCCTTATGTACCTTGCGTTGTGTATTTTCCCTGTTCTACTATATCATCGTCTTCATGAAATACTGGATAAACGAACGCTAAATGATTTGCTTTGTTTCTTGTGTCCATGTAGTGTATAGGTTGCTTGTTTGGCGTTAATGGTATTAATGATTAAGTTCATGGTATTACAGCTTGCGAATCGTCGCCATGTCGGAACAGTGGCATGTGTACGGAGACTGATACGGGCTATGAGTGTACGTGTACGGATGGCTTCTTTGGACCGCAGTGTGGTGAGATATCTCGATCCTTCTTTTCATTCTTTCTTTGAGTACGTATCCGCCTGTCTGTGTCTATGTATATGTATGCATGTATGTATGTATGTATGTATGCATGTATGTATGTATGTAAGCATCTGTATATAAATCTGGTATTCATTTGCTTGTCTTGTGCCAACAGACGCATTGAGAGTATGCCATGGATTAACATATAAATGTTAAAATGTGTTTCTACATAGTATGTAATATATACAGTATATGTATATATATATATATATATATATATATATATAGAGAGAGAGAGAGAGAGAGAGAGAGAGAGAGAGAGGGAGAGAGAGGGGGAGGGAAAGAGATGGAGAGGGGGAGAGAGTAAAGGTTGTAGAGGTGTTTGTGTGTCTTCATGTAGATGTAGTCCTACCATCATAGAATTTTCAAATTCATAATAATTATCAAGTTCTGCAATAACATGATCATCCCTCACCACTCTGCCACGTTCTCTCTCTGTGTCACAATCATGAGCACTCTATTCAATTCAAAAATGTATATACACTTATCGCGAAACGTGCTAGCTCCATTCTTCTTAAGCTGAGATATTTGTGATAAAAGCTGCTAAAGAAACAAAGAAAATGGTAAGAAAATACAGGATATTTTTTATCATAATTTTCAGAATATTCCTTGTTATGTCACAAGTGAGGTATTACTGGAAAGGTTTAATTTTGCTCTATCTGATGATGGACACACATAGAAATGTCTGAAAATGGTGCTAATGTAATTTTGCAATGAATCTCTTCATATATATGAAGAGTTAGCTTGCAAAAACCGATAAGTCCATATTTGCCAAATGGAGATATTTGCGATTAAAGGTCGAGAAATATAGAGAGAATAATAAGAAAATTTTCGCTTCTTTTGAGCATAACTTCAAAAATTTACCTTTATATGTAGTGACTAATATATCATTTAAAAGGTAGTATTTTGTACTTTCTGACAGAGCTCGTACTTCAAAATCTTCAAAAATGGACTTATCGGTTTTTGCAAACAAACCCTTCATATATATATATATATACAGTATATGTATTGACATATCACTGGGTTGTTGTTGGGTTGGGTTTTTCTTTTTCAGTACAATGATTACAACAAATCAATGTAATAAAGGATATATGAAAATACATTGGAGAGCGGTACTGCCGAAGTAAAAGAGGAAAAGAGAACAAGTAATAACCCGATGTAAACCTATCGAACTGCTCGTTAAAAATCGATTAGCTTTTGGAAAAGTGAGGTTAATTGGAAGTACCAAAAAAAGATAAAGTAATGAGACTACACAGGAGTGAACACAGACAAAAACAGGCACACCAACGCTAGAAGCTGCTTATACGTGTGTATGTGTGTATGTGTACACTGTAAAAACATCGGTGTTAGATTTAACACCACGGGTGTTAAATCTAACCACGGGTGTTAAATCTAAAACCGATCAAACTTCAATAAAGGACCACACCCACAGGTGTTAAAAATGCACTGTGATGGTGTTGAAAAGTGTTCACCTGACACTTCGTGGTGTTAATTTGACACTGTACCTGGTGTTATTTTGACACTGTACTGGTGTTAATCCAAAAATGACACCACATGGTGTTAATCCAAAAATGGAACCACATGGTGTTGATTTGATATTTGCTGGTGTTAATATCAATGGTTTAACACCCGTCCAGCTTCAATAAGGGACCACACCAGCTGGTGTTACTTTGGTGTAAATTTATTTTCACATTTTTTCAAAAATCTAGTATTCTAATGGAAAATTCTTGATCGTCTTGTTTAAATTAAAAATCAACAAGAAGTGCTGTTACTAGGAAACTCTTCAAAAAACAGTTAAAATTTGGAAATGGCACCCGTAGGTGTTAATTTAACACCATAAATGAGCACCGAAAATTTGACACCAGCTCGGTGTTCACTATTTAACACCGGACTTTTTGCAGTGTAGTGTTGATCTGGATACACATTGTCTTAATTTGTATGTTCTTGTACTTTGAAATAGTCCCGACAACAATAGAAAAATATGCAAAGAAGCTGATTAACACACACGCACACACACACACGCACACACGCACACACACGCACACACACACACACACACACACACACACAATTAAAACATCTAGAAACCGGGTAATTACTTGTTGTTTATTTCTAATTGAATCGATGAAAACTGCATGATATGTATACATCAACTGATTGATGGCAATCATCTATGGGTCATGCCCTCATTCAAAACAAACACAGCAGAAACTTAACCCGTTGAAGATTAGTCCCGAGTATTCCCGGGCAGGTGTCTATGGAAAATGTGTGGTATAGCAAAATCAGCTCGTCCTCAACCGATGCAGATAATTATTATTTTGAAAACTTGGTTTTGTCATGCAGGTATTTGTTCTCAATGGCATTCGTTATAGATACATGTGCATTGTACTATCATTTCTGGGCACTTTATTGTTCCGCGGAGGAAGATGCAAATAAAGAGTTCGACAAGATGACCGACATCGACTACACACCTTGTTTGAGAGTCTGGGGATTTTTAGTGGTTATGATGGTTCGTTAGTCCAAGTTAACCTCTGTAACATATTTTACTCACCCAGCATATTACTGAAAGCTCTCAGACACCTCGTCAGCTTCCGCTTTACAGCCAACCTTGGCATAAATATTGACAAGAGCTACAATGGCTTGCCACAGGCAGTTATACAGACTTCTTTTATAATCATGTTCAGCTCGTAATCACAATTACTCTATTTCAAATCCCAACTGACCTCGAGGGTCGAGGGAGGTTGTCTAGCTGACAACGCCTGTGTCGTCATATTCCACATCATGGTGGCAATTACATGAATTATGCATACTTAAGTGGGTACTCTACCATTGATTTGTATCAATATGAGCATAAAACAAGATGCTCTATTATGAGTAGGCCTACCAAGCCCAAGGCAGACATGAAGTCTTCCATTACTGACCATATTTTTTTCTGAAACAATGTGCGAAAAATGGGAAAATGAGATTACAAATCACAACCAACCTGCCGATATATTTGCTTTCTCTCGTAAGTACGTGCATTCGTAAATACAATTAAATGAGCGATGATTTGCCGATGTATACTACAGCTGCATATGTATTTGTCTTGATTTAAGAGAGTTTTTATATCTTCTGCGCCTGTAGTTTTTAGGACTCTCAAAGCACCTTCTTGATTTTAATCCAGGTTGGCTGTCAGTGATGGTCGATGAGATCAAAGCAGGAAAGCATCTTTAAAATGTTGTTGCGACGCTTTTCACAGACAGTTTGAATAAATCAGGGAGGTGACCTCCCTGGATGAATAAACGAGCGATGTATATTATGTCCATGTGAGGTAGGTCCATGGATATAATGAATAGTATCATGTCTCTTCAGCATACGGGCTTACGTGTGTGATGTTATGAGGGGGTGACGTATGCGCCCTACTTCTTTACCACTGGTCTCGCAGATGGGCCGCGATGTCAATCAGAAATGAGAGTAAAAAGTTTCATACATCATTATTTGTCTAACCATGGGCCTCGAAATAAATAAATAAATAAATAAATAAATAAATAAATAAATAAATAAATAAATAAATAAATAAATAAATAAATAAATAAATAAATAAAATAAATAAATAAATAAATAAGTGGACCTCGGGTTGAAAAAAAAAGTTGAGAAGGAGCCGGTGTATTGGGCATATATGATAATGAGTATCGAAGTTAGATCGTGATCGGGGATATCACAAAGTAAGGCTTGTGCCTATCATCGACTATTATCCGGAGATATTCGACCAAATAGAAAAAGGTGCCCTTTGTTACATGTTGCAAAGATTAGTCTGGTAGAAAATACAGGGAATAAATGACGTGTCTTAATAAGCATTTAAATACGCCCTTACTTGGAAAGATTTATTTTAAATGTGTGTCTTCTTCATGAGACGCTCCCAGGGCCATGAACTAGCAAATTGCATAGAAGAAAATTTCTATTTTGTTATTCAGGTTGAACATTGAAAACCAACAAAAAATTGTTTACTCAGAAAAAGGAGCACCGATTCGTGGTGATGTTCGTTACAATAGTTCATTAATCCGAAAACGAATGTGGATACCGTGCTCATTCAGGCCAAAACTCAACCGTGTGAAAACTCAATAAAACATGAAAACCATGCATTCATACTAATATGCACTGCTCGTGTTTTCATTATATTTGCTTCTTGTGTGGCCAACAAAAAGGATATGCATTCATATCAAAGGGATATGGTTTTGGTTACGACCTAACTTTGCGTTTCTAACATCTTTGGGTGAGATAACGACAACGAGAAACTCCTATGAAATTATATTATAAAAGAGCGTGTGATTGAGAAATTCATTGTGTATTTGATGAAAATTGGTTTTGAAATGACTGAAATATCGAAAACAGAGCGATCCCATAAAAAGGTGGGACTAACCTTTCTTTATGATCGGTTTGTTTTACTATGTTTTTAGATATCTCAGCCACGCCAATACCGATTTTCATCCAATTAAATTTGAATTGCGCCTAAATAGAATGGTACGCTCTATACAATTATATAAGTTTTTGTTTGTTTGTTTGTTTGTTTGTTTGTTTGTTTGTTTTTTTGATATAACGTAGAAAGTCAAAAGCCCAATCTTCATCTCCACTAATACTATGCCATCCTATTAAAAGCCGTGTGCGGTCCACACACACACACACACACACACACACACACTTTTGTAGAGTATAAGCCTACATAATAAACGTGAAACGGGTTAACTCCATCTTTAATGATCTTTAAGTAAATCCGTCATCGGATAAAACATACTGAAATTTTACCAGTGATAACTCACTTGTTTCACATAAACCCAAGTGTTCTAGAAGTTATAGTTACAAATATCCCCTATCTATCTGATCAATTTTGTTTGTTTGTTTTTTGCAGCTATATATAGTTTACAATAATGGAGTTAACTCATTTAGAGATCAAACTCTTCATAAAGAGACTTTTATCATTATTTGATAGTTTGTGGATAATACTATGTTTGTGTCTGTTTTGGCCTGTGCGTCAACTTTTATTTAAAAAACAAAAGTCTTGTGTAAAGTTATAAAGTCATCATTATCAGCAGACGCTTTTTTTATGCTCTTGCCTTACTTTGTGTGCTTAATCATTTTTTTTTTCTCCATGAACCGCCGTGTAGCATGCCCGATTATCTACACTACCACCGAAGGTGTTTACACAGAAAGGCGATTCCAGTTCCCTGCTGGTTGGCACTTAACAAGCGATGTAGTGTCACTGGATTTTGAGGTCAGCAGCGACCAAAATGCACAGATTGCCCTATCAAGTCAGAATTCAAATCAAAATGATATGTATCGAATTGGTAAGTATTAGTATGCAAATCCGCCTATACTTAATGTTGTGGGTGTGTTTTTTTTTTCCCGTGCGCGTCACCTATAATAATATCTATAGTGTTCGTCAACTTACACACAAATAAACAAAATCAATTGAATACATATTTACTATCAAAGCACACAGAAAAGCGCGTAGTTTCTAGTGCATTTATTCTGTATGTTCCTTGTAATGATATATCTTCCATTAATTCCAAACAATTCAAACTTAAATACTTTGGAAAAAAAAAATCCTTCAGCTGAAAAGAAAAAAAAATATCAACGTTTGAACCCAATCTTTTAACGCATTGATTCCAGAGTTGTAATAATTAAAATAGATGAGTGATATAGTTTTAAAAAAAAAGGATGAGGATGCCATATTACTGCCTTCGTTTTCAAATCTTAGTATCTATGTTTACACGTTTCTTGATTATTAATGACATTGTGACACAGGTACTGGAAAGTCATGATTAGTTAATCATTATCATTATTATTATTATTATTATCATTATTATCATTACTATTATTATTATTATTATTATCATCATTATTATTATCGTTATCACTATCATCATTTTTGTTATTATTTCAGGGGAAAACTCAACCCGAAAAGCACCTTGTATTTAGTAAACCAAACTTCAGGCAAATAGATAATACGTTAAGAATCGGAATTGAAGTGTTTTAAGTTCTACTAGGTGTAGTGTTGTAATTGGGAATTTTCTAGAAACTTCAGGCAAAAGAATTAGTTCGCTAGGAATCGGAATTCAAGTACTTTAAAGGTCCAGTTTACCTTTGGTAGCAGTGATTTGAAAAATGTTCAAGATATCGCCTTTCATGCATATGTGTCGGTCTGCTGTACAACAAAACATCCTCCCATATTGAATCTTTGCAATAAAGCCTATTTATCAATAAGGAGATGTCAGTATTTTTCTTTAAAAACCGTAATATACAATTACTGTAGACATTTTTATTATAACTATTGCTCACATGTTGTACATTTAACAATACTTAACATCGATTTTACTAATTCAAATTTTCACAGTGGTTGGTTCTATTCTTAACTCACATTTTAAATCTATTCTAAACCACTAATGCTGTTTTTTTTTATTTCATCTGCAAATGGTAAATTATACCTTTAAGTACTAAAATATATAATTGTGAATTTTCTGTCAACAGTACAATTAAATATTTAATATATGAAATTTCTATTTATCTTTTAGCTCTCATTTCAAGTTTTTTTTTCGGTTTTCATTCCATCTCGATTAATGAAGTAATGTTATGGTTTAGAATAACCTGATTACTCAAAAAGTACAACTTCGCCAAAATGAAATAGTGAAAGATTGAACGTAATTGAATCTTTACACAATTTGAGAATTTGGTTTTATCTTGTCAGAGTATGTTACACATGTAAGAGACTCTCGTTTTGAATTCCAGAAGTCCGGTTGTTCATTCTCTCTGGTTTACTTGCTTGTGTGTTTTTCTGTTTTTGTTTTACTTGTTTTCCCTTCTTTGACTGTCTTTTAGTTATCGGAGGAGGAGGGACGAATACACTTATCGAGCTTCAGCGGAGCTGCCCGTCACCTTTCGCTCTGTGGGATGATTGTCAGTCAGTAAAACAACGTGTAACGAGTGACGCTGTTCTTTCGCTCATCCCGCATTATGACCACTTCTGGTTGACATTTGCCAACGGTCATCTGGAGGTTGGTCGCCATGGAAACAAGATTCCTTTCTTTGAGTGGACCGACCCAAACCCCCTGCCCGTGAGCTACGTTGGAATATGGTCAGGTGGGGGCTCTGATAGGTACTGGAAGTTTCACTCGTTTTGTTGAGTCACCAATGGGCCCTTGTCAATTATGGCAGCCTTGAGTCTCCATCTTCTTGATTCAAGCAAACACAATTTTTTACCACTCGAGACGTGAGGCTAAACTTCACGCTGATGCTGTTCCAATCTGGTGATGTTATTTATTGCCGAAGGTTCGCTGTTGCGAAATACACAAATTCCCTTCATCTATAAACGGTTCAAGTTCAAGTTCAAGTTTGTGAAACATCTATTTTCCATCTTTTTCATGTAGGAAATCACATGCCTGAAATTATTGTACAGGAAGGCAGAACTTCAAAAAACAGAGCTTGTGGTGAGCTGCCTTACAAAATACATTACATCACAAACACAAACACAACAAAACAACAAAAACATAATAATAGTTCCCATGGCACTATTGAAATGAGATATTCCTCAAAGGGAGATATTGTAGTCTAACAGAGAGGCAACAGTGAGTATGAAAATATGTGACGTGCTACAGGCTATGGCAAATGTTGCATATACCTGAATTATCCGTTGCATATTTTATAACTGCCAATAATATGAAACCTCTGCACGGATGTAAACAAGACAATGAATGAAATGCACTGGTTCCAACTGGATCGTGAATAGACCTGGCAATATTGAAATGAGATATTCCTCAAAGAGAGATATTACAGTCTGACAGAGAGGCAACAGTAAAGTATGAAAATATGTGACAAGCTACAGCCTATAGCATTAGTCCGAAGATTCGAGATTTTAGAATAAGCAAATTCCTTATACTCGTCGATCAAAAAGTGAAGGGGGTTCGCTATTCCGATGGTTCGTTAATCAGAAAACAAACAGACGGTGCATACTAACAAACCTTTGGAATAACGAACCTTTTAAAACCCTTCACGGCTTCCAATCAACCGGAAATGTCAACAGAAAAGGAATATTGTCATAACTGTCGTTAATCATCAACAAGTCGATTATTTTTCTTATACAATGAGAGAAAATGATATCTAGAAAACCTACAGTCCTGATTCAATTATGGATACGAGGACATTTTTGCTCTCCGTTCTACATTCTAGAAGTATGGGCATTGTTGGTGACTTTAGTCTGCCCTATCGGTAGTGAGATCAGATTTCTAGGTATGTAATTGCGTACTATACTTTTTGTACCTAATTAGTTTGAAGATTTCCGTTTTCATGAGTTCGCGAAGAAGCTGTTTCCTCGTATAATTCCTAGACCAGTCCTTTTTGTAAAACGCCATCGCCTTTGATACACATAACTATGCACAGTTTGTCAGTTGTAGATACAGGTTAATGTGACTTAGGTGAAAGTTTCAATGATTGACTTCAAAATAAAGTACAGACTGATGAAAGTGTAATCTTAATTCTACCAAATTTGATATAACAAATGAAGGCAGAATAAATTGACCAGAAAGAATAATTATAATTTATTAGTGGAAAAATGAGCAAGAAAATGGGATTCCATCGGGATTCGAACCCGAGACCTCCGGATTGCTAGCCCGGTGCGCTACCGACTGAGCTATACAAAGGCCTGGTTCGGTATTCGTCCCAGAAACCATACATTCTCAATGCTTGGATGGTCAGAAGCTATAGCAGTGTGTTTGTGTGTAGCACACGCGCACACACTGTTGGTTAAAACATTTGTATAAATTTAGAATTCTCACATAACCGTTGACGATAATTTGACGAATTAATTGATTGTCCTTGAAATGGTATTAGGCTTATATTTGATTTTCACTGACGATGCAAGCTCGCGAAAGTATCTCATAGTGATACATTGCTACGAGCTTCATATTGCCTATGCGGCCACTGAATGTGAAAAATATCACATTAATTCGTGTGTGTAATGAATTGCGTATATTAGATTCATTTTAATGAAAAAGACTAGTCCCTCTCTCTTTCTCTTTCTCTCTCTCTCTCTCTCTCTCTCTCTCTGTATGAATGTGGAATAGGCTTAACTGGTCTGATAGTAGTTGTATTATGTTAATACATGTGTCCAAGTATAATTGATTTATTTTGAAATTTTGTTCATTATGCATCAAAAGATTTCTATTAATGATTCGAGGATAACAGTAGTTTTATTTTCTAATCACGTATGATTGTATATTTGTGTTTTTACCCAGTGGAAATGCCCAAAATTCTGCAATTTAGCCAACTGGCTGCAAATTAATTTTCAATAAACCATTATTATTGTTGTCATTATGATTAGTAATATTATTATGCGTATTACTATTACTATTTATTATCATCGTTACTATTACTGTTACTATTACTATTACTATCAAATACATATCAACAAAGTGGAACGGAAGGTTCCCTTACTACATGACAGTATATTATTTCCCTGGCTCACTTTAGCAGGTGTCCTACAGAAGAAGAAAAAAAAAATGTTATAGATTAATTGCTGCATCGTCACTCTTTTGATCCTCGCATGACGCAAGAGGTTGCTTAATGTGTTATTGCCAGTACGTGTTTCGCAGTCACGAGCAGAATCGTCAACTCAGTCAGTGTCAGTAAAAGTTAAAGGGATCGTATAGTTTTGGCTGAGACGTAATTTTAGGTTTCTAACATTTTTTGGGGTAAATAATGAGAAACCTGTTATGAAATGTAAAAGAGAATGTAATTCCATGAGGGATTCAATTTTTATTTTATGAAAATAGGTTTTGAAATGGCTGAGATATCCAAACCAGAGCGATTCTAATAAGTGTGGGACCCACACTTTATTACGAGCGCTTTGCTTTACTTTGTTTTGGGATGTTTCAGTCATTCCAAACCCTATTTTCATCATTAATAAACTTTGAATTCCTCTTAAAATGTTATGCTCTGTGTTATTTCATAAGTGTTTTCTTGGTATCTCGCAAAAAGTTAAAAGCCCAATTCTCATCTCCACCAATACTGTACCATCCCTTTAAAGCTACTCAATGCTTACACTGCTTAATGATAATCCTAATGTCATTATTTCAGTCCATCACCTGAAACCCCTTCTATTCAAATAAGATGGATAAAAATCAAACGTTGCCAAAGTTTGATGTCGTTTTCAAAGATAAGCGTATAAGTGTACTTATAGTGAAACCTATGTCACAGTGTGGAACGTTTATGTAAGTGTATTGGACAAACATAACGCAGTTAAGAAACTAATTTTAAGCTGGAATGATATGATATGACTAGATCTCTGTATATGAATAGTATACTGTTAATATCATCTGAGTAACACGGTAAAGTTCAATATCGTTTTCAAAAATAAATATATCACTCGACTCATAATACAGTGTGACAAGTCTGTGTACGTGTATTGGACACATATAAGACCACCAACTTTTTTTAAGCCAGAATAATATGATAATTTTATGACTGGATATAAAGAGTTTCTTTGCAAAAACCGATAAGTCCATTTTTGAAGATTTTGAAATAAGATCTCTGTCATAAAGTACAAAATAATACCTTTTAAATGATATATTGGTCACTACATATAAAGGTACATTTTTTAAGTTATGGTCTAAAGAAGCAAAAAAAAAATCGTATTATTCTCTTTATTTTTCTGGGCCTTTAATCGCAAATATATCCATTTGACAAATATGGACTTATCGGTTTTTGCAAACAAACTCTTAATGTGTTTGTGTAAATGAATAGTTTATACTGTTTTTTTTTAATAATCTGAGTAACAAAGCAAATTAAAAATCGTTTTCGATGATTGTATGTATATCATTTGACTCATAGGGAAACGTATATCCCAACGTAGAACGTCTGTGTATAAGTGCATTGATAGACATATTCATAAGATCAGCAACTTAGTTTGGAAACCAGATTGAGCATAACTGTTGTGATATGACATGGATGTATTTGTGGACACGAATGATTTATACTGCTGCTATCATCTGAGTAAAAAGGTAAAATTCATAATCGTTTTCAATTGTAGGTGTATCACGTGAGAAAAACACATGGCAGCGTGGAATGCAGGTGTGAGTGCATTGGTAGACATATACATGTAATAAGTTCAGCAACTTAGTTTAGAAACTAACTGTAGATGAAATGATATGATACGACTTGATGTATGTGTGTACATATAAGTTATAGTTTTGCTCTCATCTGAGTAACGAGGTAAAGTTCATCATCGTTTTCAATAGAATTTTAGGTGCATCACTTGACTGAGAGAAACTTATATCACAGTGTGGCAAGTTTGTGTCAGTTTATTGGTACAGACAACTCAGTTTAGAAACTATAGTTTTAGGCTAGAATGCTGACTGGATCGTTTTGTTTAGAGGAATAGTTTCTCTGTAATTATCTCTGTAATCTGTGCACGTTGTAAAGCTATAGATTATAAAGCCTCATTGTAATAAAGTATATCTTTGAGGTTTTTTTAGTATAAAAAGGTCGTTGTATGATATTATGCTATTCCCTATCATACTCTCTTTATAAAACCTAAGAAAGACTGCCTTTCACTTTTGACACAACGGATCGTAGGCCCCTTTAGTATCAACAATCAATTCCTTTATTTAGCATGATGGTACATGCTGTAAGTATACAGCTTTATCTGTTGTATCCCTCAATTTGTGGTTTTTCTCAAATGAAAGGGCAATATCATACAAACAGTAAGATATATACATTTCATGAATTTTGTCTGTTATTTCTTTTCTCTCTGAGGCCGCCATCACTATCAAGCACCTATATAAGATGGCAGACTTCTCCATTTTTTTCTTTCTAAGTGGATATAAGTGAGTATTGCTGATTTCCATGATTTCGTTGTATTTGTTCAAAATACTTCAAAGATTATTGTCATTATTATACTGCGAATATATCATGTACGTTTTTGTTCAAAATAAACTCTACGTGCACCATACATTATGTTAGAAATTCTTTTGGAAATGCAGAAATAAAATCAAACTGAACTAAAGTGAACTAACCTGAGAATTGGACGTTACCAAAATTCTGCAAACTGAGAGAGAGAGAGAGAGAGAGAGAGAGAGAGAGAGAAGCGGAGGAGAGCGCTCTCTACTAATTATCACTGATGAGATATTAGGTCCCCGTTATCGGCTTATTTTGAGCCCCTCCGAAGCATCCTGCGGTCAGGCGGGGTCGGGGCTAAACTTGGTCTGCATGTCGTCAAATACTATGGGCACGGGGTAAATGGCCTCGGATCCTTGTGGGCCACAAACCTGTAAAAGCAATGAATGTTTTCGAACAGGGTAGAAAGAGGCAACGATGAAGAAGGAAAAGATTTTTTTGTTTGTTTAAGAGAAGGAGTAAAAGAAGAGGGAGATTTGGACAAAGAAAGGTAAAAAAAAGAAAGAGGATCAAAGAACCCAAGAGGAAGAGGAGATTGAGGTTGAACGAGGAGAAGAAGAAAGAAAGAGAGAAAGGGAAAAGAAACAGCAGAAGCAGGAGGAGAAAACGAACAGAAACGAAAACTTTTCAAATGTACCGTAATTGATTATGGGGTAATTTTCCTGTCATCAGGTAGTTAGGCAGTAAGGAAGTATATTACATTATAATAGTATGATGAATCTGCAAGAAATATTATGTATTTCAAACTAATGAGTATTAATTTGTTGTCGAATAGTCCTCAAAATGATATTCCGTCTAACAAGTGTTCCATGAAATTACATCTTGTATAAAAGACTATGAACCAACGTTAGTCACGAAAGAGACATTGTTGATTTTAGACAGGAAAACACAATCGTCAATTCTCGAAATATCGCCATCAACGTCAAGTTGTGGCAGATTATAATGTTGGACTGCACAAACAAATTCTAAACAATATATCGGTTCCCATCGGTACGGTTTGCGAATAATATCCAGCATAATTCATCGATACGTCTCCTATTATTTGACATTCGTTTTGTAATGACATAGACAAAGTCAGTCGTAGCAGTTCATCTCTCCCATGCCGTCCGAACCGTTAAAAACATCATTATCTTTATAGTACAAGTACCGGCAGGCTTATGTTGTTTGTTTTTTCTAGAATGCCTGTTCTTCAAACTGCATAATTATGATTATCTCGTCACAATTTAAGCAGTATTACTGTACTTAATCTTCATAATTTTCTCTCATTGTCCCATAATTAATGTCGATAAGTGCTATAATTAATGTTGCTCTTTTCAAATTGATAATTCTTTACAATGTATGCAACATAAGTTATCAGTGATTTCATCGTGTTCAGAATATTGAGGTAGGGCCTACTGTGAAAGTCACCGCAAAAGTGGAATGTGCTCAGACTACTAATAATTATCGTTATTGTCATCACTCTTACTGATGTGATTATAACTTATACCTATTACTATGGTATTATTACTTTGAATTATTATCATCATTTACTAGGATTATTACATTATGGGAACTTTCATTGGCTTCTTTGCCTTTTGCAGATTCTGTAGCTTGTAGTGTATTCTGTTTAAGTCTAGTATTTTGCGACGTATATTACATCGTGTCTATGATGATTATTTGAATATTTTTCTTGGGTATTAACCCATTCAAATGAAAAACTGATCTTTATAGCCTATGTTGACTTTTCCGCTTTTAGGAAATCATTTTAGCTAAAGGCTGTACCTTTCGTACATGTTCATGTGCCCGTATAACGTGATGTGCAATGTTCTTCAGTTTTGTGAGATTTGTGGATATAAACTGAATTGAATTTAATTGAAAACTATGTTTTCACTGGAGAGTTTGGCAACTTGATGGAAAAGTGGGTAAGCCTGAAAAAAAAAAAACCTGCTGTTCCCCGAATGAGTACCTTCTCTTGCTCCGTGAAGACGGGGAGACGAGATACCGTCAGTTTTGAAGGTCGCTGAGGTTAGCAACGACTTGCTTCGCTACATTCGGGTAATCGCCTGTCAACTTAATTGTAATATTAGCTGTTTAGGTGTACACAGCATGTCTTAAATCTTACAGGTTCTTATGCTCCGAGAATATCAGTAATGATAGATATGGCACATTATAAATGTACTTTATCATTATTATTATAGGTTTTCCCGGCCGATTTCGCACTTTTTTTCAGTCCAATTCCTATAATTGCTTCATTCAATTTAGCACAATTTAGCCTAAATGGCATGTTCGGTATTTCAATTTTATAATCTTTTTATTCAAATTCATTTTGGAGCATTCGAATTACCTTTAACATCATTCGAATCAGCACTTTTTCAGTTCAAATTCGTAAGACAAGCACCATTTCGCAAATCGTTCATTCAATTTAGCATGATATAGTCACGTGATCACGTATGCGCTGCGCTCGTTCGTTCGAATTCATTCTTGGGCATCCAATTTCACATTTACTGCAGTCAATTTAGCAGACACGCCTATGCTTTTGGTCTTTTTTTTTTCATTTTTATTCATCATAGGTACTGCTTGCAAGCATCATAACATTTCATATTTTCGTATTCATTCTTTATTCTGATATCATCTTTGCAACAGTACTTTCAAATTATGTGTATGTGTTTGTAATGTTCGATAGCATTATTTCATTCACAGATACATTAATCTACAGTTTGTTTTGACATTAGTTGGTAGAAGGAGGTTTCAATTTACATCGTGATTATTTCTTTCATCGGTATGTTTCATTATTTTCATTTGGTGGGTGCTATATTGCGTTAATCTTCATTAGGAATAAAGTTCTTGTATCAGCTCTAGCCATCAATTTGTCAAGGTTATTAATCTCAAATGCTTCTATGATTCTTTCCCTGTCTTCTTGAGAGATACGCCTGTATCTAACTCGTGCTGCCATAACTGGACATAAGAAAGTGAAGTGAATCGATGGTACTGGTGCATGTATAGTTCTGATAACATGTATGAAAAAAGAGGGGCGTTACAGAACACCAAACTTGAGTTATTTGGGGTCAAAGATCACCTTTACTATATACTTAGTGTGTGGATGAAACAAAAATTAACATTTAAATACGTATAAATCACGTTTCTCACCTTTTCAAAATAGAAATAACATTACGCCAATTTGAATGAACATGTTTGGAATTTGACTGCCCATACGCAAAATTGAATGACTGAAATACCATTTTCCGCCAGTGTTGGCGAATTTGAATTTTTTTCAATTCAATCATAGTTTATTTCCAATCATCGAAAATCAAAAAAACATAGTACAAAGTATACATGTGATGAAATAAGGTTCAAACGTTTGCAAAAGATTCATGTAATATATGTACGAGACAAATTATAGAACAACATATAACATGTACAATATTTAGGAAAAACACTGTATAAATTCTTCATGGGCGAGCGGAAAATGAATTCGATTATGGAAAATAGTGATCCACTAAAAAGCAAAGCTTGTCGGACGTGGATCGCTAGATAAATAATGAGTAAATTATATACTATTCTATAATAATATACATGTAATTATTTTGAGATACACCGGTTGGGAAAAAAAATATAGAATACCAATGCTAGTGCCCGGACACTGCTCACTGAACCACGTGTACCGGGAAAATATGACAAGGACAACACGTTCGTACACGCATTCGATTACCCACACGTATATACACTGTCAGACGCGAGACAGTACCGAGAGGAGAGAAGACGGTAACAATACAAGTCTACGAAGAACAAAAGACAGGAAAGGAAGAGGAGAGAAGAAAGAAGAGAAGTCTGTACACAGAACACGCCAAGTGCTGCGACATCAGGACAGGTGAAGGCTCAAGCATGAATCAAAACAATTTAAATTATCTAAGATTATAAGTAGAAAGTAAATATTTTCTGAGTTTGTATTTAAATGTAACAAATTTGGGGAAATCTTTTAAACTATTATCTAAGTTATTCCAAAGTCTGGGTCCGGTATAAAGAAATGTATTTTGGGCATGTGCGGTTCTCATTAATGGAAGATGAAATTCGTCGGATCGTCGCGTGGGATAGTTATGAACATGACTGTTTCGATGAAATGAATCGTGGAATATTTTAGGTAAAAAGTTACTGTTGTAATTAAACATGAACTGGCCAAGTTGAAACACATACAAATCATTTACTTTTAATATTCTATGGTCAGAAAACAAAACATCTTTATGTTCTCGGGTATGTAAATCAAAAACAATTCTAAGCGCTTTCTTTTGCAATAAAAGAAGTTTATCAAGTAACATCTGATGTGTATTACCCCAAGCAAGAATACCGTAATTTAAATAAGGTAGTATCAAACTAGAATAAATAGTTAATAATGCAGATGAAGGAAGATAATATTTTAATCTATTCATTACGCCAATGTTACGTGATATAATTTTACATATGTTATCAATATGATTCCTCCATGAAAGCTTGTTATCAACGCAAACACCAAGAAATTTAAAGGAAGAAACTTCTTCTAAGGGAGTAGTATCAAATGTTATTTTGCCTGGGAGGCTATCTAAAAAATTACTAAAAAGCATAACTTTTGTTTTTTGAATATTTAATGACAATTTATTTGCGTATATCCATTGTATAACCTTTTTCAGTTCTTCATTGACTGTTCTTATTAAAATGTTTGGGTCAGGGTGAGAAAAAAAAAAGGTTAGAGTCATCCGCGAATAATATGAATGATAGTTTCTCCGAGGATCTATGAAAATCATTAATATAAATAATGAATAACAATGGGCCTAATAAACTCCCTTGTGGAACACCACATGAAATTGTTTTACTTTGAGAGTCAAAGCCGTTGACATGTACAAATTGGGATCTTTCTGATAGGTAACTCGTGAACCACTCCAAGGCCTTTCCACGTATTCCATAATGAGACAGTTTGGCGAGAAGTATTCCGTGGTTAATCGTGTCAAAAGCCTTGGAGAAGTCCAAGAAGATACCTATTGTGTGTGAAAGTGTGTCGAGTGCGTATGTGACTTTGTCGATGAGGGCAAGTAGTGCGTGTGTTGTGCTGTGATTTTCCCTGAATCCAAATTGAAAGTTTGAGAATATGTCGCAGGTTTTAAGAAAACGTACTGTCCTGATATAAACTATTCTTTCAAGAATCTTAGAAATAGAAGATAATAAAGATATGGGTCTATAGTTATTGACATCGTCCTTCTCCCCTTTCTTGTAAATAGGAATTACTTTCGCAATTTTCATGCTATTTGGCACATGGCCAGTTGTAAGCGATGAGTTGATAATGTGTACTAAGGGATCCACTATTTGAGGAATGAATGACTGAAGAGCACGTGCCAATTTGAATGCCCGTTTTACGAATTCGAAAGGCACATGTGCGAATTTCATTGATCGAAATGCTAAATTGAACGAACAAGTTGCAATTTTGAATGACAGAATGTGCAGTGACGAGGATTTTCGCTAAATTGAATGAACCTTTTATCAAATGGACTGACAAAAGTGCGAAATTGGCCGGGAAAACATATATTATAATCATAATCATAATTATCATTATTACTATTATTATTATTATTATTATTGCTATTATTATTATTCATGATTATCATTATCGTTATTATTATTATTATTATTATTATTATTATTCATGATTACAGCAATGATAATAAGTATAATGGTAAATGCTGATGAGGGCACATGATAGATGCTAAAAGAATGCCAAAATGATAACAGAAGCAATAATACTCTCAGTAACAATGATCATAGAGTTTGTACTATTATCATTTTCTAATTGTTTTGTTTTCATTATCTTTATCATTATCATCATTATTACCGTGGGCTTTTTGAAAGTTCACTGCCCTCAGTAAAGTCTTTAATGGCAAACCAGGGAGGAGGTGGGTCGGAGTGTCTGTCACTTGGTCTATTCCCAACTTCTGTGGACTAACCAAGTAATTTAAACTAATGAATGAATAAATAAATGAAAACACAATAACGTTTACAAATAAATGAATGAATAGATAAATAAAGATGAATGAATAAGTACGTTAAAAAAATAGATAATCTAGTAGATAATTGCTTGAATACATACATACAAGGTGAGAATCAAACGAACGAACATCACAAGACGGATACAACTATATTGCACAATCAAAATACCTTAATGAGGAGTCCATTTCACTTTTTACTACTGAGTATTCAAGACACAAACAATATATTACATAAAAACCATAAGTGAGAAAAAGAAAGCTTTAAAAAAAATCTAAATGCGATGTCAATTATTTTTCCCCATTATATACCACAAACACCGGCCTCTGGAAAAAGGAAAATCTACTCGATCGCCCATAGAGGGAGCTATAAAAAGGCTAGGAACATCGACAGCTGCGGCCCGTGCGTCGTCAATAGTAAACACTTCTCTTCTTTCTCGCGAAGACATGAAAAACGAAACAAAATATATACTAAAGTTGCTCTCGTTCGGTACGCATTTCGACCGCGCTTTTTTTTTCCACATGAAAATGAATTGCTCTCCGTCCAGCCATTCACGTACCTCCACGTGATTCAGGTGTATTTCAAGCGTCTGGCACACGCCAGTTCTGTTGGAACAGCTCCATGTAGCGAAACTATTGTTTTTTGCTATTCTTTTCTTAGCAACCCCTCATTATTAAGTCGACATTATCTCTTTCCTGCTTTGGTGATTCTTCGTACTAGTTTAAAGAATGGTCGGATTACTAAAAGCTAGCCTAAGAGCAGCGTTCATCATCAACATTGGTGAGTATGATAATGATAACACTTAATCATGTTTAACTGGTTTCCAGTTGTTGTTTTTTTGTTTTGTTTTTTGCTGTTGTTTTTTTTTTTGGTTGTTTGGTTGGTTTGTTGGTTTGGGTTTGGTTTTTTGTTTTTTTGTTTTGTTTTTTTTTGTTTTGTTTTTTTTTTGTTTTTTTTTAAGACTGCGAAATTTCGTGATTCAAACAACCAATCTCATTCTCTGTAGCCAAAGACAATTATGGTCGGGCTTTGGTTTCCTTTAATGATCATTGGGAAGACACCATTATTCGAGAACTGAGGAGGTAGCTTAGAATAATGCAATGACACCAGATAAAAATATCTGACGTTGTATCCTCTTCTTTCTTTGTAAAGAGAGCAGAAGAGGGGCTAGACTATGAACACATTGCCGAAATTCGATTGTTGTTCTCGTATTATTCAATACATGTTAGCCGGCGGTTTGTTGAGTGGAGCTGCAGATCCAACTTGTCCAGGGGCGATCAGCGATATGAGCTGTGGTATGACCACTCTGAGCAGCGGGGAAACGGTTGCCATGGTACCGAAGTTGATGTCTGAAGAGCAAATGGCAAAGTTAGGAAACCATCCACTGCTGGCGGGAACCAAAAAATACATTTGCGTGGTTCCAGGTAAGTGCCATTCACGGCATATACAGATACACAATTATTGTTATCCATTTCCCTGTGAAATTTATTAACATGGTAAGTCATCACTCCTGATTAAAACCGACCGTATGGTGGCTTAATTGGTTACGAGTGAATGCTTGTTTAAAGAGATGGTATAGTTTTGGTTGAGATGGGGATTCAGGTTTTAACTTTATGTGAGATACTTTAGAAACCATGTATATGAAGTATAAAGAGCCTACAATTTTATGAGCAATTAAATGTTATTTGATTAAATTTGGTTTTGAAATGGCTGCAACATCCAAAAAGAAAGAGGTCCTAAAAAAGGTTGGTCCCAACATTTATTAGAAACACTTTGTTTTACCTTCTTTTTTAGCAAAACACCCAAATATTTGATATCTATATTTTCTAAAGGCTAGTTTCTGAACTTTACCCCCCCCCCCAAAAAAAAAGAGATCATTTTCCATTTTTCTTTTTAGCAAATGCCATGACTTTCGTCTATGTGGGTGTAAATGCATATCATTCAGGGTAACCATTTGCATATTTTCACAAAAATCATCTTGCAAGTTTTCTGTACGTCCTTTACTTGTTTTACCATGATTAAAAATGGATGTATCATCAGCATAAAGAGTCATTATATGTTCTCGTTTTACATATGGGTGAAATAAATTCATGTATGCACATATATAGAATGTCCAATGTCGGTATTATTTACCTGACGAGTTCATTTCAGAATTTATTGTAATAAAAAATAAATGTAATGAGCGTTCGTTCAGTGTATTGCACGTCAATCTGTCAATGCTCGCAGTCTTCTAAGAAATTACGAAAATATGCAATATTGTTGTCTCCGATAAACATGAATTTTTGAGTTATTGGTCTCACCTCCCTGGTGTTACAGAAACATGCAACAACAAATTTCCCCCTTTATATGACATTGATGGATATTCTGTTGTCCGTTCTGGTAGAAAATGCGGACGAGGATGCGTAGTCGCCCTGTTCTTATCACACTCGTCAATTGCTCGGTATCGTTTACAGTAACACCTGATTTGATGTAGCCTACGGTGGAAATGACATTGCACCTGTGTTGGAATTGATAATATGTACAATAGAAAAATAGAATACTTTGCGTGTAATATATAAAGGCTCCCTAATAAAGATAGTAATGTATTTTTGAATAATTTTGATGCTTTATTTGAGCTAATTAATCAAGAAAACAAAGATCTGTACTTCATGGGCGATTTTGATATTGATCTCTCGAATGAAGAGAATATTTTAAAAATAAACTGTGCAATATTTTGCAGAAAATGTCCGTGATATTTCAATTGACAAGTCTTCGAGATCAACGTTGATTGATAATATTTTTAGTAATACATGTATTGATACAGATTATTGGATATCTGATCTTTGGCCAAGTGATATATCTGATTATGTACATATATTTTTCATTGAAGACACACAATATTCCTGCATGTTGAACGTATGAAGAAGCGCAAATTCACATAGAAAATATTTCGTTATTCAACGACAATCCCTGTTCAGTTACATAGCTGGTTTTTATGAATTACTAGATAACTAAAGGCAAAATACTAACAGACGTCTATGGTACATGTATTACAGCTTGCGAATCGTCGCCATGCCGGAATGGTGGCATATGTATGGAGACTGATACGGGCTACGATTGTACGTGTACGGATGACTTCTTTGGACCGCAATGTGGTGAGCTATCTCGATCCTTAATCTCATTTTCTTTCCTTGCGAATATATACGTGTCTGTTGGTGTGTGTGTGTGTGTGTGTGTGCGTGTATATATTCGCATGTGCATAATGCTGGTATTCATTTGCTTGTCTTGTGTGCCAACAGACGTATTTGGTGTGCGGTGAATTTAAGGTTTTAAAATGATGTATTTCTACATTATATATTTAATATAATATATATATATATATATGTATATATATGTGTATATATATATATATATATATATATATATATATATATATGAATGACCCTCTGAGCTGGAAGGTCGTTCTCCAGCCAGAACTTCTCCTTTATTTTGATGTACTTTAGTGCAGTAGGTCAGACAGGAATTCCAAAGACAAATTCAGGGACAACAACCCAGAAAAAAGATGACGATGACGTTGGACGTCATAAGGACACTAACATTTATTTGTTTTATTATGATGTTTATCATCCAAGAAACAATAAAGTCTTGACCAGTGGTTACAGAGAAGAAGGAAATAAAGAAACTAAACGACAGTGGGCGAATTAATCAGAAAATGAGATGAATCAGAGAAAACGGAGTTCCACAGAAACGAATGGGAGGAGCTAATGGAAGAACTGACCAATAAGAAATTAATTTCCAGTGAAGATCACACCCCAAAATAAGATTCAGCCAATGAAATACTTTTAGGGAAAGGATTCCAATAGTAAATTTGTTATAAAAGACCATGTTTGAGCAGAAGAGATTAAGAGAGAGAGGAGAAACGCGTATAGAGAGGGGAAACAACAGAGGAGCTGCGTGATTAGAGAGACCAGAAGATAGAGAAGGGCCAAGAATAGTTGGAGACCACTGAGATTAGAGCCAGGAGATCCCCTTTCCTTGTACATCATGCTCCCTTCCATATTAATCAACTAAACTCTGTCGACGCTGTGATTGTGACGAGGATCTCGGTTGGACTGCCCAAGAGTTAATGAGTGAAATGGTGGACAACGACAAGTTGAGAAATTGTACACCACGACAAAACAGAACTTTGTTTTACACCAGTGTGGGGTGTAACGAACTCGAAATAGTCGACTGATGTCATCAGAGATGTTGAAGCGTCCTGTCAGATTGCCACAACGTGGACGGCGATGGTGACGAACTGTTTAAGGAAGCAGTGAAAGCAGACCAGTTAACAGACACCCCAGCCCCGTGGATGAGCTCGATGTGCACACACCCATTAACATCATTTATCCCTATAACAAAATCCCTTCACTTCCCTTAAAAGAGGGGTTTGTGAAGAAATGGTCTCCAAAGGTGTAGAAGAGTTAAGTGGTGACTGATGTGTTCCATTGTATAGTAAGGAAAAGAAATTTGTTTGTGTTTAAATATCTGTTTCAGATCTACGAGAAGGCAGGTCGGTGAATAAATATGCTGTTAGCAGCATTGACATTATCCCTGTAAATTTTACCTTTCTCTCACATTTAGTCTCTCTCTTACTTTTGATAATTTGATGATGATTGGTGTCTATGTGATTAGCTAACCCCCGACCAGTACAGACGAGAGAGGCTAACAGACCAGACCAACATTTTATCCTTCTCTGTACAACATTGGTCGCCCCTTGAGACAATTAGGGGTGTGGGGGTTGCATATATATATATATATATATATATATATATATATATATATTCTATATGTATACATGCACTTATATATCCAAACATATTGAGATCTCATTATTGGCTTCACGAAGAAATGAAGAAATAAGCAGCAGCAGCTTGTAATGTATTTTTGGCCAATAAAGCAGGAGTTTATTCGACTCAAATTTTCGGCGTCCTACGCCTTCTTCAGAAGTCTGAGTTTATTCGACTCAAATTTTCGAGTCGAATAAACTCATTGTTGCGACACGGATTGTCGCCCCTACACGGATTTTCGCCCCCGTCTCGGGGGCGACAATCCTTGACGGAGTTGGCGGCACGGATTGTCGCCCGCCCTCGAAGCACATTTTGCTGGGTAATATCGTTCTGGACATAGTCATTGAAATACTAACACATAACTTACATGGCTACATCCGTGCAAACATGCCATGTAAAAAGTCATGGTGAGGTTTCAAGGAAGTGTGTATGTGCGCGCGCACATGATAATTTAGTGTCCGTTTGTGCGTGCGTGTGTGTGTGTGCGTGTGTGTGTGTATGATGGAAGAATGTGTTTATTATGTCAGCTTTTTGCGTATGTGTTTTTTAGCTGCGCGTGGGTAGGGATACCTAGTAAGCTGTTGCTGGCATAAACGTTGATATTGATTTTATCAACAGCTTTGACTTTGATGAGTTTGTTTAGCGGATTTGTTTATGAATTCGGACTGGTGCTTGCGTGCGGACGGATGCTGCTCTTCTGCATACGGTCCATTATGTCTTATTTATCAACATTGGGAAGTCGTTTCATCAGGAAGGAATGTGGTATCGGTTCGGGTGTGTGTGTGTGTATGTGGGGAGGGGGTTACATTTCGTTATAGCAAAAGTTCGTTATTCTGAAGGCTCTTAAATTGTCCGAGGTTCTTTATTCGAAGGTTCGTTATTCCAAATTTCATTTTTGGATCAACGAACCTCTAGGTACAGGGAATTGTACAGGGGATGCTGTAGACGATTACGTCCTTCGACGTTTTCTGTTTTCCACTCGCATGGGAACACAGAGACGCGTGGGAAGCCACATAACTCGTGTTGCCAAGCTGCAGCCCATTTACCTGAAGGAATGCTACAACACACTCGGAGCGGTGGAGAGGCAGAACCGCAAAGTCAAGTTACGAAATTTCTCCCACAAATGGTCATTTTAGGTGGCACCCATATACGCATGACATCGCTTGACCATTGGTGCTGAACATTTTTTCTTGTACTATTTGAATGTATATTTTTCGAAACTCGGAAGGCAATTTTTGGGTTGGGGATGAGGTGACAGCATTTTTTTTTTTCATTTTTCTGGCCGGGAAGGTGTGGGACAGCGACAAATTTTTATAAAATGAGAACGAATTTAGTATTTCCCTATAGTCTTACCCACTTTACGCTCCATGGATATTACATCTTTTTTTTTTTAAATATTGTATTTGGGTGTGGGAGGGGTGTCCGAATGTCCTAATGGGTTTTTTTTTTTCCTGGAAATGTAACAGGCATTGCTTTATTATAACAATCTCCTTAACATAACTAAGAAAGTCATGAATATCGCTGCACAATGACAGCGTAACCACAGTTTTCTATTCCATGATTGTAAGTAATATTTTCTTACTCTGTTTAACTTATCGATCTAGATTGTATTCTATTTGTGGTATAATTATGTTATGTAGTCTTTACATTTATGATGTTTATCTATATTTGAGCTGCACAAATAAAATTCAAACTCAAGTTCAAAATTTCATAGATCTTTTATTACTGTAAAGCATATTAAAGAAATGCGAAAACTTTTCACAACTTGTACGTAAATTCAATTTCAGTTTTCCCCAGTGTACAATGTAAGACAGTCCAATATGTGATAAATTTGCTGTCATAATACATTGACTTGGCAGAAATCGTCATATTGTACATAATTATTCATAACAATCTGTAACTATCCGAAAATATCCGCAACTCTCCGTAAATAGTCGCAACTCTCCGCAAGTGTTCCGAACTATTCGGAAGTTTATGCAAGTTGAAAGAACAAAATTACGTGCCAATTCGTAAGAATATCCGCAAGTGAACGCAAGTATTCGCATTTGGTCGTATCTCTCCGTATTGCCCGCATATTTTTTTCCCGGCATGTTTTGTAAAAATGCTCTGGTGACAGCAAGGGATCCGCGGGTGTCCGCAGAAAAAAAAAAATGACTTATTTGGACGTAACGCCGGACGCAGAGCTATTATTGTGTGACTGGGGCCTTACGTAGACACACGAACGCTCACACACAACACACATACGTAGGGCCTACGTAGCCCACGAACACCAAACCCCTCAGATACTCATGTAGGCACAAAACTGCTCCCACAAACACGCACCATCACATACCCTTTGATATATACATACGCCACTATGTACCACATACACACGTACGCATACAGGCGCATATATACACACAGACAAACAAACCACTACCACTATACAACCACCACACATGTACAGTTTCTATATTGTATTACATGTATTATACTCCAAACACACACACACATACACACACACACACACACACATACAACAATACGGAAACTCATACACAAGTCACTAATTGTACGCACCTACAAATCATACACAGCACATACCATGCAGCTCACAACAAATACACACACACACACACACACACACACAAATACGCATAACTTACCAGTCATACCCATCACACCAAAGCTTAACACCGGAGCAACCACCCCGAGCCCGGGGCGACAATCCGTGTCGCAACAAATTTTTGCCATCATGGATTGTCGCCATCGAGGTCAAAAACTGGGAACTGCACAAACGTCACGGATTGTCGCCAGACGACAATCCGTGACGCCAACTCCGTCACGGATTGTCACCCAGAGCCGGGGGCGACAATCCGTGTAGGGGCGACAACACCCATGCTTCTTTGGCCAAAAATGCATTACCAGTTTGCTTCTTCATGATATATATAGGCTAAATTATTTATACATATAAGAGAGTTAGGTAGAGATAGAGGTGTGTGTGTGTGTGTGTGTGTGTGTGTGTGCGTGTGCGTGTGTGTGTGTGTGTTGTTGTCTTCATTTATATAATATGTCATTACATATACATGCTAAATTATTTATACATATAAGAGAGTTAGGTAGAGATAGAGGTGTGTGTGTGTGTGTGTGTGCGTGTGTGTGTGTGTTGTCTTCCTTTATAATATATTATTTTATTATAATATTTTATTATATTATAATATGTCATTATAATATGTCATTACATGCTCGAAGAAATAAAGATCTAGACAGGAAAAAAACACAGGGATGCCAAGTTTAAAAAAAAAAATTATGAGTGAGATTCTCATGACTCGGCATCTCAACGAGCGAATGTGCACGCAAGCGAGGGTGTGGGAGGGGTCCAACCCCCCCCCCCCCCTCCCCCCCCCCCCCCCCCCCGTGGCCTTCCACAATAGGGAGCTTTTTCAATTTTTAGCTCTTAATGGTGCGATCAGGTGCATACTATTTTTTACTTATTTTGAAAGACAAAAGGAAAATATACCTTCAATTTGAGCTACGCTCATTATTAGTGGCCCAAATTGCAAACTTTGCCCGATGCGTGAGAAAAATGGGTGCCATGCGTGAGATCGTGAGACGACCCCTAAATGCTTGAGTCTCACTCAGAATGCGTGAGACTTGGTAGCTCTGAAAACAGCAAGAGACATTACGAGTAGGCAGTTTTTAGAAGGTGTTACTGCTGGGGAGTAGTTTGTACTCAAGACTGGCACTTTGTACTCACACATCATTTCACTGAAAACTATATATACCTCATCAGCTTCCTTGTTTTACTGCCAGCCTTAATTAGATTTTGACACGGGCAACTGGCTTGTCTTGTCTCCCACTGGGAGTAGTGATAATTGAAAAAAAAATAGTTCGAGTCATCACGTTTGATGCATAGTATGTTTAGATCAGTTGTATCACTATGATATATATCCTCACGCATAAAGATTTCCCATTAAAGCCTAAGAAATAAGGGATATTTCTGTTATCTTAACCAACCATAACTGTAGACGGTTCGTTATAGAAACAATTTGATAATAGGCCCGTTCACACACAAGGGAAATCGCGATCAAAATTTCGAAATTTTTTCGTGTGTGGACAGAAAAATCTCACTAATTACCGCGATCCTTATCGCGATCCAACTCGCACTATTAGTGCGATTTTTCAGAATAATCGCGATTGGTATTTTGCTTGTTTACAAAATCGATTCTCTTTGAATCGCGCGCGCGCGAAACTCTATTGGGACTGCGGGGTCAGTCTTCGGTCATGCAAGTTTCGCGCATGCGCAGTTTGGCCACTGATCGTCCTTTCTTTGCTGCGAAGTGCGATTTTTCCCTGTGTATGAACGGTCGAAAAAAAAATCGAAATTTGGATCGCGATTGTAATTTCGATTTGCGTTGTGTGTGAACGGGCCTGATAACTAACCCTATTGGTTCACATTTTGTAAATTTAACAACACTTAACAGTGGTTTTATACTGATTAACAATTTTACATTAGTTGTTTCACTCCCTAACTCACGTTTTAGAACTAGTTTGAAGCACTAAAGCGGTGTTTTTCCTTCGTCTTTAATGATAAACGATGCCTTTAAGTTGCATTGTTCTTTTACAAGTTCAGGTTCGTAATTATAATCACATATTTCAAAAAAAAAAATCAGGCAATATTCTCGCGTCATTATAACGTCTGCCATGGGCTGGAGCACAGGTGTATTTAGCGGCAGGGAGCAGTATTCTTAAATGGACCCAAACAGGCCATGGTATTGACTTTCGACAGAAGCCGGTTCCCCGCAGGATTATAGGTTCTGCCAGGGAGGTGGAACTGCTTCCTCTTTTCCGCGTAATTCGGGTTTACATAATTGACCGTTTTACCTTGAATCATACATTCCCTTGATAGGGCCCTTTGAGACACAGTTTAATATTGTGGCCAACCGTTCTCAAATAATAATGTTAACTCTATTGGCATAGAATACAACTAAATAGGTAGATAAGTGAATACATTAGTAAGTAAATAAATAAATTAGAAATATAATACCAATTCGTAACGGAGCGGCCCGTCAGTGTTGTGCCATACCTGGATTATTATTCGGCCGTGTATATTCATGTTTCACTACTGTAGGCTGTATATATGTTATATGCTAGTCTGGGGGTAGTGGGCATGCTCTAGTAGTGTCTTGATTTGTTGTGTATGAGTTTAGGGGATTATAACGGAGCTGCTCCATCGGTCTGTTGATTGGAGATGATGATCTGTCCTTACGGTTCTCGGTCAGTGACGCTGTTATCCTATGGCGGCGGACCCTGGGGGTCCGTTTGGCCGTATTTTGATAAAATTAAGCCGCTAGGATAACATCTGCTTTAAAGTACAGTTTGAAGTGTTCATAATCATATTCCTCTCGAGGTGAAGGGGGCTTGGTTCTGGTAACATACGTTTGGATGCAATTCTATTTACCGGCGAGTAGCGAAGCAGGCTAACACGAGGATGGATTATTGTCTAAGCCCTCCGTAAATATGCGAGTCTTGGGGCAGTCGCGCTGGTCGGTGACTGCTTCAAGGCGCGGACGCATGAGATCGGACTTGGTATATGTGCCCTCGTGAAGCACCTGATAATGAGACCAGAACAGGTGTTTGGGTTTTATTTCCTGCCAATTTCGCTATCGGTGCGACGGGGCAGATGTACTTTTACGGGTGGCTTTACTTTCGCTTGATATACCAGTCGAGTAACATAGGTTTACTATATGAATTAAGGACCCTTGTCACAGGGGCTATAAACCCCCTTCATCTCGGGATGTATAATGCTGCGAAAGTGTATTACTATTGTACGTGTTTGGAACGGTGTAAGAAGTTCTCACTAAATCAAAATGCATATGCAAGATGTATAAGACATGATCGAACTCGTTATTATGGATAAGCACGTTGTCATTCGATTGTATGGATTATATAACTTATTGCTTCCACTATTAAACCACCATGACCGCAGATTTGGTTTTCGTTGTCTTTTTATGGTGTCGTAGCAAGGAGTAACAATACTTAACAGTGATTTTATACTGATTAACAATTTTACATTAGTTGTTTTTCTCCCTAACTCACGTTTTAGAACTATTTTGAAGCACTAAAGCGGTGTTTTTCCTTCGTCTTTAATGATAAACGATGCCTTTAAGTTGCATTGTTCATTTACAAGTTCAGGTTCGTAATTATAATCACATATTTCAAAAAAAAATCAGGCAATATTCTCGCGTCATTATAACGGCTGCCATGGGCTGGAGCACAGGTGTATTTAGCGGCAGGGAGCAGTATTCTTAAATGGACCCAAACAGGCCATGGTATTGACTTTCGACAGAAGCCGGTTCTTTTACAAGTTTAGGTTCGTAATTATAATTACATATTTCAATTAATCAACACATGACCTCGAGGAAGCTAGACAGCTGTCGCTGCCGGTCTCATTACAAAGTGGCGGCCATGCCATTATGCATACTTAGGATGATAATCTACCACTGGTTTGTATCAGTATCGGCATAAAACATAGAGATGAAAACACAATGCACTATGAAAGCAATGTGTAATAGCACGCATTTAGACACCGAGAAATTTGACAGAAGTACACGCAAGTGTTTTGTGAGATGTCTTCCCATTATACAAGCAAGCTTGATCCCAGTGATCATCTGTTTGATCCCACCCCCCACCCCCCCCCCCCCCGGAAAAAAAAGATGGTCGAATATATATATATATATATATATATATATATAGTGTGAAAAGAAGAACAATGGTGGACGTAGCTATAGGGTCAACGTGCCTGTTTATTGTCGCCGAGCTTTCGGTCCCATTAGGACCTTCATCAGGGCTGTAACGATACAAAAAAGACTCACTCGTATGGCTACACTAATAAATATATATTCATATACTAATATAAATCTAACTGGCGTGAGTCTATAATGACTATGTAATCAATCAATCCGTAATTACAGCTGTATATAACAGACTCCAATAATAATATACATAATCAATTGCATATTATTGAATACATTTCATATCAAACTCGTGTTATTAATTGAGATGAAGGTATAATAACAAAAACACCAATTCAGTATCTTCATCTTATGTGTTGTGTAACAGAAGACTGTAATAATATCAAACTAGACATCTTTATGTTGTCGACGATAATACCGCATGTGGCAGCATTGCAAGACGTAAGTGGCTATATAATACAGTACAACAGCCACCTGTCATCTTCTGGCTATCGTATAATGACGTAAATAATACTAATATACCACAACCATTCATATACATACAGTTGTATTATAACATATAACAGAATATTACATAAGGTACAGAATATGAACGGTTCGCATGATAAAGTAAGGATTTACGGGGCGCTCTTCAAGCATTGTCGAGCATAATGTGACTTTCTCATCTCTTACTTTGAAGCAAAATTTCACCGTGTGATATAGTGATTAATTCCCCGGGATTTTCGCAATGGACTTTTAATGTGGTAAGGATTATTTTGTTCAACAATGGACCCTCCAAAAGTAACTCATCAGTTGGAAAACACTCCAAACAAATCGTCCCCTTCCGCTAAGAAGCCGAAGATGTCTAACTGTATAGTCCCACCGCTTGCAGTAGCCGTATGGAAACAAACGACGTAGCTGAAACCCCAGGTCAGTACGATAGCAACATGGCCGCGCCCTTGCACGGAGCCGAACCCACCGGCAATACACAACGGTCTCTAGACTTATCTTCAGAAGCACCCCCAGTGTGGTTTGTCACATTTTTCAAAGATTTCGAATCAAGATTTGACTCACGCATTGAAGCTCTGCTAGACAAAAAGCTCAAAGACATTTCACTGAAAGTATCTGATCATGAAGAAAAGATGAATAACATTGAGTTTGAAGTGGGCGCCCTGAAAGATTCATTCAAACAGTTGGAGAAGGAGAAAGAGATCCTCGTAAATAAGCTTGATGACCTTGAGAATAGGGGACGAAGAAAGAATCTCGCACTCTTTGGTATTGCAGAATCTTCAAACCCAACAACGGAAGATTATATGAAAACGGTCACTCAATTTCTGCAATACGCTGATGTTCCAGAAGCAGATCTCTCAAAGATAGAAAGATGCCACCGAACGTCCACACATCAGCCTGTTAGGCAAAGATGGGACTCATTCCAAGCAAGCAAGAAGAATCCATGTTGTATTTTCGACATTTGTAACTAAGGAACGGGTCAGGAAAGCATGTATCAAGAAGCTTAAGCAGACCAGCTCCATGTACCATGATCTCAAGGTCTTTGTGGCAGAGGACTTGTCGCAAAGGGTTCTCCAGTTACGCAGGAAGAAACAGGAAAAATTCAAGCGCCTGAAAGACGAAGGCAAAAGGCCGTTTTTCGCTTATCCTGATAAGATTCGATACAGAGATCAAACCTCCGGGAAAGTCGTTTCAGTGGACTAATTCCAGGCACTACTACGGCAGTTTAAGATTTCAAGAAATCTTTCACAACATCAGCTAATGAGAGAAAGAAATCATTAAATAAACAAATTGAACTTTTTTTAGATAATGAAGTATACTTCGAGGTCTTGAGTAAGTTTATTACCATACAGCTGAAAGCTGCACCGGTATTGCTGAAAGAAAAGGAGTATTAAGTAAAAAAAGTATATTAGTATTATTTACGCCATTATACGATAGCCACAAGATGACGCGTGGCTGTTGTACTGTATTATATAGCCACTTACGTCTTGCAATGCTGCCACATGCGGTATTATCGTCGACAACATAAAAATGTCTAGTTTGATATTATTACAGTCTTCTGTTACACAACACATAAGATGAAGATACTGAATTGGTGTTTTTGTTATATACCTTCATCTCAATTAATAACACGAGTTTGATATGAAATGTATTAAATAATATGCAATTGATTATGTATATTATTATTGGAGTCTGTTATATACAGCTGTAATTACGGATTGATTGATTACATAGTCATTATAGACTCACGCCAATTAGATTTATATTAGTATATGAATATATATTTATTTCTTGTATCGTTACAGCCCTGATGAAGGTCCTAATGGGACCGAAAGCTCGGCGACAATAAACAGGCACGTTGACCCTAGCTACGTCCACCATTGCTCTTCTTGTCACATTGAATGTAAATAATGAAGGAGCTAAACTGGTACTGTAAATGGTCGAGACCCCTTCTCGCAGTCTCTCTCTCTCTCTCCCTCTCTCTCTCTCTCCCTCTCTCTCTCTCTCTCTCTCTCTATATATATATATATATATATATAACACTTTTATGAGAGAATGCAGATATGTCTGTGTCTGTCTAATATGATGATCAATCTACTTTGATATTTAAAGCAATAATCGTATATCAGTTGGTATACTGGTGTTGTGCTTTTACCTTTAATATTGTGTTTGATTGTTTCTTTTGCCGTCTTACTTCATCAACCGCCATGTAGCATGCCCGGTTATTTTCACTGCCGGCGAAAGGGTTCACACAGAGAGACGGTTTCAGTTCCCTGCTGGTTGGCACTTAACAAGCGATGTAGTGTCCCTGGATTTTGAAGTCAGCTGCGACAAAAATGCACACTTTGCCCTATCAAGTCAGAATTCAAATCAGAATGATATGTATCGCATTGGTGAGTACGCAATTTGGTGTACATATATAATTTCGGTTTTACTGTACATTATGCAGGTGGGCGAGCACGCACACACACACACACACACACACAAACAAACCAACACGCGTAGTTTCTGGTGTATTCATTTCCTAATGCTCCTTATAATGATATATCCTTCCAAACTGAATCCAAAACTATTCAAATTTGAATTAAAAAAACACCTTTAGCTAAAAAAAAAAGAAATATGAAACTCAATCTTTTTACGTATTGATTGTATATAGCTGTTATTATGCAAGTAAAAGAAATTCCTGATTCAAGTTACAGCTGTCATATCCGGCTTTCATACTGCTGCCTTCGTTTTTATATTTCATTATACGTTTGCAAGATTTTATATCATGTCCAATGCTTATGACATTGAGACTTAGATTTTGAAAAGTCATGAGTTGTTTTTGTTCTTTTTTAAAAGGGAAGTCAAAATCCGGAAAGCACCTTCCATTTAGTAAACTAAACTTTAAGCAAAGAATCAATTTGTTAAGAATCGGAATTCAAGTGTTTTAAGTTCTGAGAGATGTGCGATTGGGATTTTCTTAAAACCTTGGGCAGAAGAATTAGTTCATTGCGAATAGGAATTCAATCGTTTTAGGTTCTAAAAGATGTTGCAATTGAGAAATCTTTGTTTACAATATACTTAACTATTACATATATCCTATATCATGTACGTCATGTGATTTTGCTTGTCTTATACGACTTATTTTGAGCTAAGTTTTTATTTCAGTTTTCATTTCTTCTCGATCAGTGCAGCAGTGAAATGCTTTGAATGAGTGGCTTGCTCAAAACCCCCAACTTGGCATACTTTATTTAGTTCCCCTGAGTAAGCCCAAAAAACAAAAACAAAACAAAAACAAAATCAAATGCAAGATTGGAAGAAATTGAATCTTTAAACTTGATTTGAAAATTGGGCTTTATCCTAACAGGGTATATGTTACACATATAAAAGACTCAAATATGATTTGTAGAGGGCCGGTTGTTTTATTCTCTCTGGTTTACTTGTTTGTTAGTTTGTTTGTTTCCCTTTTTTGTTTTATTGTTATCTCTTTAACTGTCCTTCAGTCCTCGGAGGAGGAGGAGCAGGAGGGACGAATACCCAAATTGCGCTTCAGCGGAGCTGCCCGACACCTTTAGCCAAGTGGGGTAGTTGTCAGACAAACAAACTGATCATTAGCCATGACGCTGTTCTTTCGCTCATCCCGCATTATGATCACTTCTGGCTGACATTTGCCAACGGTCATCTGGAGGTTGGTCGCCATGGAAACAAGATTCCCTTCTTTGAGTCTCGAGAAACTTCAAGCCAATGCTGTCCCAATCTGGTGATGTCATTTTATCCCGAAGGTTCGTTTATCCGAAAATTAGATGAAGATCGATCTGGGAGATAGATATTTCAAAGGTTCACTATTCCGAAATACGCAAATGCCCCTTATCTATAGACGTTTGTTAACCCGAAAGTGAAAGGGGGTTCGTTATTCCGAAGTTTCGCTAATCAGAAAATGAACAGACGGTGGATGCTAACAAACCTTCGGAATAACGAACCTTTTGAAACCGTTCCAATCAACCGGAAATGTCAACAGACAAGGAATATTGTCTCAACTGGCGTTATTCATCGACTAGTCAATCATTTTTCTAACAAATGAGTTCCCGAAGCAGCTATAGCCTCGTATAACTTATCGCAGAAATTGTTCACTCCATCGCCTGTGATACACATAATCATGTCAAGTTTGTCAGTTGTACATGTAGCTTATTGTGAACTAAGTGGTATAGCAGCAATGATTGACTTCAAATTATAGTAGAGACTACTGAAAATGTCGTAATCATATAATTCTACCAAACTTGATATGTGGAACGGGAGGTTCCCTTACTATATAACAGTAAATTATTTAACTTGCTCACTTTAGCACGTGCCCTATACAGTAAAAGAAAAAATGCTATAGATAAATTGCTACACAGTCACTCTTGATCCTCGCATTACGCAAGAGGATGCTTAATGTTTTACAACCAGTACGTATTTCGTTGTCTCGGGCAGAATCGTCAACTCAGTAAAAGTTAATGCTACTCAATGCTTACACTGCTTTTTCATAATCCTAATGTTCATTATTTCAGTCCATCATGTGGAACCCCTTCTATTCAAATAAGATGGATAAAAATCCCAGCAACGTTTCTAAAGTTCGATATCGTTTTCAGAGATAAGCGTATAACTTTTACTAATAGTGAAACCTATATCACAGCGTGGAAAGTTTATGTAAGTGTATTGGACACACATAACACAGTTAAGAAACTAATTTTAAGCTGGAATGATATGATATGACTAGATGTATCTCTGTATATGAATAGTGTGCTGTTGATATCATCTGAGTAACACGGTAAAGTTCAATATCGTTTTCAATAACAAATATATCACTTGACTCATAGAGAAACTCATAATACGGTGTGACAAGTCTGTGTAAGTGTATTGGACACATATAAGATCACCAACTTATTTCAAGCCAGAATAATATGATGATTCTATGACTGGATATGTTTGTGTAAATGAATAGTTTATGTTGTGTGTCTTTTTATATAATCTGAGTAACAAAGCAAATTCAAAATCATTTTCGATGATTGTATATCATTTAACTCATAGGGAAACGTATCACAACGTAGAATGTCTGTGTAAGTGATTTTAAGAACCAGTTTGAGCTAAGATCATGCGATATGACATGGACGTATATATTTGTGCACATGAATGATTTATAACTGCCGCTATCATCTGAGCAACACGGTTAAGTGCAGAATCGTTTTCAATAATAGGTGTATCACTTGACTAAGAAAAACTTTTATCACAGCGTGGAATGCCTGTGTAAGTGCATTGGTGTAGACATATTATGTGTTCAGCAACTTAGTTTACAAATCAATTGTAGATGGAATATGATATGTCTGGATGTATGTGTGTACATAAACAGTTTATACTTGTGCTATCATCTGATATCGTTTTCAATAGAATTTTAGGTGTCACTTGGCTGAGAAACAGTTATCACATTGTGGCAAGTTTGTGTCAGTTTATTGGTAGTGTTGGTATAGACATTGCTATGAGATCATCAACTCTGCTTAGAATCTAATTTTTGACTAGAATGAAGATTGGATCCATTTTTGTACATAAATCATTTTTGCTTATCTCTGTAATCTGAACACATTAAAAAGCTAAAAAAGTCACAAATGCGTTGTTGAGTATAAAAAAAAAGTCGTTGTAGATTATGCTATTTCCCAATCTCTGTATATTATTTTTGTCTTTCTTTATAAAACCTGAGGGCAACCAATCGTAGGGTTATCAATCAATTCCTTAAATCGGCACGATGCTGTAAGTATACAGCTTGATCTGTTGTATCCCTCAATGTATGGCTTTCTTTCAGACAGAAATTAATAGATCACAAAAATCGCATGATTTGTTTTCAACAAATCTAGGTATATGTCTATGAATTTGCCTAGTGTTGAATTCCTGGGCCTTGTTTGCCTAGTGCTGAAGCCGTGGGGATTGTTTGCCTTGTATCAGATCATGGCAGCTCCATGGTCAGACTCATGGTGGGCCTTATAAGCCCTTTTTACACTTGTGTTTCTTAACCCCATACTTTCTCTGACCCAGGACTATCGTTAGTCCCGTACCATTTTTTTCAGCTTTTTACACTCGCCAATAAGTCCCGCACTAAGCTCTTGTCCTGGGCTAAGGAGAAAATTGACCTTTTTACACTCGTATTTCTTAGTCCCGTACTTTCCAAACCACCTGAATATTCATGATTACGCTGTGCACTGTACACGTACACGCACGCACCGGCAGCACTTGATGACCTCGTTTCTGATTGGTCAGTGGGGGTCGGACTTCGTCTCCGTTGCTAGCCCCGGATTATTTTTTCGTTCTGTTTACACTCGCTTGCTTGGCACCGCAATTGTGGTGCGGTGCTAACCCTGCTATTCTGCAGGGCCAGATAGTACGGGACTATCGGTGGGGCTAGCCCACTTTAGGGCTTTTTACACTTGCACATTTTTGCTTAGTCCCGTGGGCTAAGGGGGGGGGGGGCTTAGCCCCACCGTTGGTACCGGACTTTCCTTAGCCCACTTTCTGTTTACACTTGTTTTTGCGAAAGTGGGCTAGCCCCATCGATAATCCCGTACTATCTGGCCCTGCAAAATTGCAGTGTTAGCACCGCAATTGCGGTGGCAAGCAAGCGAGTGTAAATAGAACGAAAAAATAGTCCGGGGCTAAGCGACGGAGACGAAGTCCGACCCCCCACTTACCAATCAGAAACGAGGTAATCAAGTGCTGCCGCTGCGTGCGTGTACTTGTACAGTGCACAGCGTAATCATGAATATTCATGTGGTTTGGAAAGTACGGGGCTAAGAAATATGAGTGTAAAAAGGTCAGTTTTCTCCTTAGCCCAGGACAAGAGCTTAGTACGGGATTTATTGGGGAGTGTAAAAAGCTGAAGAAATTGGTACTGGACTAACGATAGTCCTGGGTCAGAGAAAGTACGGGGTTAAGAAGCACAAGTGTAAATAGGGCTTTCGGCAAAAACAAGTGTAAACAGAAAGTGGGCTAAGGAAAGTCGGTACCAACGGTGGGGCTAAGGCCCCCCCCCCCCCCTTTGCCCCGCCGTTGGTACGGGACTAAGCAAAAAATTGCAAGTGTAAAAAGCCCTATATATATTTGCCTATAGTGTCGAGCTCGTGGGCTGCATGACTCGTGGGCTGCATGACTCGTGGGCTGTATGACTGGTGGGTGTCGGACTTGTGACGTGCACCCGTATATGAGTGGTCTCCTGTAACGTACAGGAAGTGGTAATGACAGGGTTATTCAAAGAATCATGCTTGCTTCTTTAGGGCTAGAATCCCTTGGTACCCTCTTGCATTCGTACTTTACAGAGATGAATACAGTTATATAAAAAAAGTGTAAATGGCATAGTTATTTTCCTGAATCTTTGCAGACGAAAATAAATAAACAGCTACTCTCTGTATGTTCCGTAGACCTATCTCTTTCTTTTTTTTCTCTCTCTCTCTCTTTCTCTCTCTCTCTCTCTCTCTTTCCGTTCCTCTGTCAGTATACATAAAGTAAGTATTTTTCATGATTTTGATGTTGTTCATGCTCGTTCGATAAAATCTATTGGTTTTGTTTCTTTGTTTTGTTTGCAAGCATAATATTGAGTTCATTAAGCTACAGCCAGGTTTCATCCTATTTCATTTCTCAATTTTGGTTTTATTGAAGTAGCCTCATATTGTTTCAAAGAAAAAGCCTCACATAAAAGAGTGTACATGTGGAGCACTTAACCAGGATATTAATGACTATCTTCGTAATAACACGAGATGCTTCATTGTACTTGTTGATGATTACACGTATTAACATTATAGACAAAATACCACAACATCGTATCCTTAACAACGGCAATGGGGCGTGTATACGCCCCATTGCCGTTGTTAAGGATACGATGCTGTGGATCGGATGACCCAATCAATAATTGAGGACCACCATGCCAGATGGTCACAGGAATTATATACTAATAGGTCGCTGATGAAAATGAGAAGAATTAAGTGCAATTCCACTTCGTGTACAAGTTACCTTCAATAAAAGAGCCATATCATACGAATTTCACATTAAAGTATACATTTCATGATATTTTCTTTCTTTCTGAGGCTGCCATGACTATCAACCACCTGTATAAGATGGCAGACTTCTGCATTTTTCTTTTAAATGGAAATAAGTGAGTATTGTGGGGGCGCTGTGGCACAGTGGATAAGACTCTCGACTCCCAATCGGAGGACCGAGTTCGATTCCCGCCCAGTGGTTGCGTCCATGGACAAGATGTTTTACCCACCACGTCCCTCTCGACCCAGGTGTATAAATGGGTACCTGGCAACGCGAGGGTAATGATAATGGCAGGGCCCTCTGGTAGAGCAGTGGCAACACTGAAGAGGCTGCCCTGGGTAAATAAGACCTTATTATTGTTATTATTATAATAATTATTATCATTATTATTATTATTATTATTATTATTATTATTATTATTATTATTATTATTATCATCATCATTAATATCATTATCATTGCTGATTTCCATGATATCATTGTATTTGTTCAAAATGCTTCAAAGATTATTGTAATTATTATACTTGAATCTATCACGTACATTTTTTTTCAAAATACACTGTACGCATGTACTATAAATCATGTTAGAAATGCAGAAATAAAATCAAGCTGAACTAACTTGAGAATCTGACGTTAACAACATTCTGTAAACTGAGAGGGAGAGAGAGAGATGAGAGAGAAAAAGAAAGAGAGGGAGAGATGAGAGAGAGAAAAAAGAGAGGGAGAGGGAGAGATGAGAGGGGAAGAAAGAGAGAACCTACAAACCTTACAAACAAGCTTTCATGTATCAACATATTTTCAAGAATACAAAAAACGTATTTTTTTTTATTTACTAAGTATAGGGCCTACATATGTATCAGATGAGTTATTTCTTGTATCTCGCCGTGAGTCTTATAACTTAGGTGAAATTTCATCAAATGTATATATATACATAAATATTGATGGGTTCCTAATCAAGTTAATAACTAATTATCTACACGAATGGAAGGTTCATATATTCTCGAGGCAGCAAAAAGCGAGTTTTCCATCTGCGGCGCAATCCCTTACGCTAAGATGACGATGGAAAATAGCTGTCTCTCATATGTGCAGATCACCATTTTTCCCCTAATTAACGTCGTCTTAGCGTTTGCGTCGCAGATCTAAGGTCGCTAACGTCATTACGAACTCTCGTAAACTTAGCAGTCCTTTTACTCGCCATCAAGAACAGTGGAAATGTCATTCAACAGATTGATTACATTTTAATTATTTATTTTTATTTCATTTTTAATTCACATGTGATACCTATATAGTGCTTTATCAAATATGCAAATTAACTATGATTCAAATTTGTATGGAATCCAACAGGCTTTTCTGGAAAAAATTATTTTATGTGTATGTGAGTGTGTGCGTGTGCATGTGTGTGTGCGTGTGCATGTGTGTGTGTGTGCGTTGTGTGTTCGCGTGTGTTAGGTGGCAGGGATGAGTGAGGAGCTTTACGTGCTTTATCCCGATGATGTGCAACATTATCCGGAGAATTCCGTGACACTATGATAAACCAAGGTAAACGTCAGGTCCATTGAATGACTTAATCTAATTCTTTATTCCGTGAATGAAGTACCACCCATTGCACACCTATAAAGTTGTCAATAAAAGAATAGTTCATACATCTTTCTTCTACACGTTTCGCTTTAAAACATATTTATGATCATTAGATTTCGAAGATTACATTGCTTGTGAATGAAAACATTTGTCATTCTTTGTAAGATTATTAACAATAAAATTGTGCGGGTATCAATCGATCAAAGTATATCTAAACAATAATATTTCTGTCTATTGTATCTAACACATAGTAGCATTCCAGTCAATGCAAACAGAGAGTTACCCTTTTCGTGATTCTGGTTTTACTGCACTGCATAGCGATACTATTATTCTTTTGATGTCTATAGGCAATTTGATTGATTATCGTCGATTACATTTTATAGTTCTGTCTTCGCCTCAGCGTCCGAAGCTGGGAAACCGTTCTCTTTCACTATCTGCGCAAAGGTCGCCGCCGACTTTTTTGCGCGACGCGTTCGCGCGGGATCGTTGAAGTCCACGTGGTAAAGTCCGAAACGTTAGCTGAATCCCGACGCCCACTCGAAGTTGTCCATGAGGGTCCAAGCGAAGTAGCCGCGCAAGTTCATACCGTCCACCTTTGAAGCTACGTTAGTGGAATGGTGACATACAAACAGATAAAGAGACAGATATGAAATATGTGAAAGGATTTGTATTTTGCATTTACAGGTAGACAGGCGTGCATCACGTAAAGAGTTATCACCATTTTCAATTTCAATTTCAATTCATTTTCATATTTCTCAATGAAAAATGCATCAAATATAAAAGAAAATTCTACATGATGTCCAGCCAGGATGGGCAATGAAATATTTCAAACGTAGAAGACATGGTGGTCAATCTGTGAGAGTTTGAATCTAAGTATAAGCATGATAAGAGCTAAAAAAAAATATGATATCATGGCACGTATATAATATGTAAATAAACGCAATTTCAACAACTTGCACTTAACTAATACGGGATTTCCATTATGGCTATACCCTCCAATAGATGTTAGATTGTATCTGTTCTAATTGTTGTTGTTTTATTATTCTGTGTAATCTGACTTTATTTTGTGTTTTACATCAGTGTGTTTGCTTTTTGTTTTTGAATGATCCCACTAAATTCGTAGTCAAAGCGATTGAATGTTGGATAACATGCTCCGTTGACATCACGCTATCTCTGTTTTTCTTGTGATAGGGAAAAATAATTTCCTATCTCTCTCCCCTTAATGATAGAAGTTTTTCTTCAGCCTATCGCCAATCTGACGAAATCTCCTGCAAGGATGTATTGGGCGGACTTTTAACTCAGGTTAACTCGTGTGAAAATCAATAATCTTATCCATTTTGCCAAAGTACCTCACCCCACACACCATTATCAATGTTATCGTTACCATGTTTGAAAAGGCATGGAATAAAATTGTGGTTGTCATGGTTACCTTTCAATGCCTCGTTGAGGTAAGCACGGTAATATTTGCATCGGAGCTCGTCGTCCAGGTTCATCGGACCGTCGGGCTCCGAGACGCCGTTCTCTGTGACGTAGATCGGTACGTCACCGTACTTTTCTTTGACCCAGTTGAGGAGGCCCCGAAAGCCCCATGGAACGACCTGAAGAGATCACAACAAAGCCTCGTATTGTTTCTTTTTCTACAATACCACAGAATCATCTATAATGGCAACCCCGTGTCTCCACTCTCTTGCTTAGAACAAAACAAACACAACTTTTTCGTTCGAAACCAGACGCGAAACTTCTCACTAATGATGTCCCAATTTGGTGATGTTGTTTATTCAAAAAATTTGTTGATCCGAAAATTAGATAAGGATGAATATTACGAAGGTTCGTTAGTCCAAAATATGAACAGACGGTGCATACAGTGCACTCCCGTTATATCGAAGCCCTCGGGACCGGCAGTTTCTTTGTTTTCGTGATATAGAAATTTTGTTATGACTGAATAGTAAAGTACATAGAGATATATAGATGATTACTTTGGTACCTGAATTTTTACTTCGTTGTGACGAGAATTTCGTTATAGCCGAGATTGTTATAACGGAGAGCACTGTACAAACGAACATTTGGAATTACGAACTTTATTTAATTTACGAATAAACGAATTTTCTGAACAACGATTTTCATTTTCGGATTAACGAATCCTCAGAATAACGAACCTTCGGAATAACGAACCTTCTTTCATTTTAATTCTGATTAACGACGGTTCGAAATAACGAACCTCCGAAACGACGAACTGTAACCATCTCAATCAACCGGAAATGTCAGCAGACAAGAAATATTGTCACAACTGTCGTTAATCATCAACCTGACGATTATTTTTCTTAGAGGATGCTTGATGTTTTATAGTCAATACGTATTTCGCCGTCTCGCGCAGAATCGTAAACTCAGTAGAAGGTAAAGCTACTTAATGCTTACACTGTTTTGTAGTAATCCTGATGTTCATTATTTCAGTCCATCACCTGAAACCCTTTCTATTCAAATAAGATGGATAAAAATCCAAACGTTACTAAGTTGTATCATGTGAGTGATTATATACTGTAAAGTTTGATATGGTTTTCAATCTTATGACTGGATATGTTTGTGTAAATAAGTAGTTTATACTGTTTTTATAATGTAAGTAACAAGGCAAAATCAAATCAAATCAAAATCAAATTTCGAATAATCTCACAACGTAGAACGTCTATGTAAGTACATTTAAAAACCAGTTTGAGCTAAAATGATGTGATGTTATGACATGGATGTATTTGTGCACATGAATGATTTTATACTGCTGCGTATCATCTGAGAAACACGGTAATAATATATATATTTAATAATAGGTGTATCACTTGGCAAAGAGAAACTTATATCACAGCGTGGAATGCATACATGTGAATGCATTGGTAGACATGTAATAAGTTCAGCAACTTAGTTTAGAAATCAAGTGTAGCTGGAATGATATGATATGACTGGATGTATGTGTGTACATAAAGAGTCTATATACTTGTGCTATCATCTGAGTAACAAGGTAAAGTTCATTATCGTTTTCAATAGAATTTTTGGTGTATCACTTGACTGAGAGAAACTTATATCACAGTGTGGCAAGTTTGTGTCAGTTTATTGGTCGTGTTGGTATAGACATGTTACTGTAAGATCATCAACTCAGTTTAGAAACTAATTTTAGGCTAGAATGATGACTAGATCAATTTTTGTACATGAATCATTTTTGCTTGTCTCTGTAATCTGTACACATTATAAAGCTTAAAATTATAAATCGTCAGAATCGCGTTGTTGAGTATAAACAAAAGGTCGTTGTATGTTATTCCCCAATCCCTGCATCATACTCTCTTTATTAAACCTAAAGAGTATAGGCTAGGGACGACTGTCTTTGACTTTGACACAACGGATCGAATAGTTATCAATTCATTCCTTTAATAAGCACGATGTTGTGCTGTAAGTATACAGCCTGATCTGTTGTATCCCTCAATGTATGGCTTTCTTTTAGAACAGAAATTAATTGATCACAAAAAATGCATGATTTGCTTTCAACGAATCTAGGTATATATCTTTAAATTTACCTATAGTGTCGAATTCATGGGTTTGTTTGTTTGTTTGTTTGTTTTTTTTTTTGTTTTGTTTCTTTTTTTAAGGGGGGGGTTGAATAGTGTCTGACTCGTGGACCTTGTTTGTCTTGTATCAGACCATGGTAGCTCCATGGGCAGACTCATGGTGGGCCTTGTATTTGCCTACAGTGTCGAGCTCGTGGGCTGCTTGACTCGTGGGGTGTATGACTCGTGGGTGTCAGACTCGTGACGTGCGCCCGTATGAGTGGTCTCCTAAACGTTACATCAGCAAGTGATAATGAAAGGGTTACCCAAAGAATCATGCTTGGTTCCCTTAGGGCTTCCTGTGAAGTCCTTTTTGCATTCGTATACTTTACAGAGATGAATACAATTATAACAAAGAATATATATATTATATATATATAATAATGTCAATTATATATATATATATATATATATATATATATATACTCCTGGAAGAAACCTTAGGGAGACGTTCGTGAAATACATACCTTACAGCGACAATATGGAAAACTCTGAAAAGAGTGATTTTGTCATAGTTTCTATTTTTGCATATTACGTTAAAACATTGGAAATGAAGATCTCTTTTTAATCCGAAATATAAATTGGAACCAAGAAAATTCATTTCAGATATTTATTCTAAAAGTGATAATTTTGTCTCCTTTAGGTTTTCTAACCCAAGAGTCCACCTTAGGGAGACACTTTGAAAAATAAGTATCTTAGGGAGACCTTTTTCCATAATGTGCCAATATCAAATTTCATATTTATGTATCACATACTAGGGAGACAGAGTTTAAGTACACACGTATTCATATACATATTGACAGCAATACGTACATTATTTTTTTCTTCCTTCTTTTTCTTATTATTTTAATAGCATTTCTGTTGCTATGCTGTTGCTATTGTTCACAAGGAAATATTCAATTCTTATGTTGTTTTAATGATTAAGTACTCGTAACTTAAAGTTTCATACCCTTCCCCGTAAGCTTAACCTTTTAAAGCCCATTAAGGGGAGGGGGGCTTGAGCCCGTACCAGATTTTCATTTGCCTTTCCTTTGCCCTCTATCCAATTTCAACCAGATTTAGTGACTTATCCTAACATCTTATTGCAAACATTTCGATATACATTTAGCTCTATTTGATATTGCTGGCTACCATGGCAACCATAAACTGATAACCATGTCAGTCAGATTCATTTTTTTTTTTCTGTTCCACTTTCAATTAACAAAATTACAATGAATGGAATGGGCGTTTCTGGGCTGAAATTTGCTGGAGAAGCAACATGTGAAGTGATTATGGTCCTAAAAATGTTTTTCTTATCATGTCCATTGTTTGTATGTGACAAAAGCATCAAACGTTGATAGCGAAAATAAAAAACCCGCTTTTTACAACGATTGCCCTTCTATAATGTATCATTTTGATTCTTACACTCTAGTTATGCCTGTAATATCATTACATTATCATAATCAATTATTATCTATCTACAAACTCAAAATTCCAATGTCATGCAAATGTGAAATGTGATAACTATACACGTACGCCTACCTATCCCAGGTCACAGGTCTCAAAATGCATTTTTTATGTCATATGAATAGCGCTCCATGTGATGATCTTGAGAAATTTCCACCATAGCCAATAATGAGATTCTACTTACTTATCATTTGTGGCAAATATGAGAATGATTGGTCTATAATAAGACATGTATACCGAGATGAAGATATTACACAGGAAAATCATGTTTTTAGCATATTTCTTATGTATTTCTTTATCGTTTCTCGTAAATAGCGCCCTCCATGGGTGACCATGAGAAAATTCAAATGTACGGTCATGCAGCATGTGAGTTGCTCTATCCATGTGCCAAATATGACGGTGATATATTAAATGATTAAAATATAAAGTTAGCCCCCCCCCCCCCCGGGCTTGGGAAGGGTCAAAATAGCTTGGGCATTTTTTTTTTTTTTTTTTTTGGGGGGGGGGGGGCCTAAATCCTAATAAATCCTAAAATCTGTCAGATGTTGCCACAGACTATAGGTGACCCTGCATCACAAAACGCACAGAAAGTCGCCAGACATGAAATTTTAGTTAAGAGCATAATCTAAAATAGCAGACTTTAAGTTTTAAAATGATGTATAACTCAAATCAAATGGACTCTCCTAACATATTTTTATCTAAATATTGAAATGAAAACACACACTCAGGAAAAGTGTGAACTGAGAAAAGAGGCTCTGAAGTGCAGTGTCTATTCAAGCACTAACTAAATCTTTACCAAGCCGCGCTGGCTGTGCAATGAATGGGACAAAAAACAGGATGTAAACCACAAAAGTAACAATGATGAAGAGATTATCAGATTAAACTGAAATTGAGCGTGCCTTATCAACATATTTTGTTCATAAATGATGCTAACTTTCAAAGCAGTAGCATCATCCTTTAAAAAGTTATCAGAGTTGAAAGTGAAGAGTACGCACAAGGTTCTTAAGAAATGAAAAAGGGACTCTAAAAACACACCTGATAACACTATTCTACCAAAACATGTTCAAGATAAACTGCTAAAAAACACACTTTTCTACCCGTTTTATGATCCCAAATTTTAGCATAATGTAGAAGAAGACTTGCTCTTTCAGAAAATATGAAAAACTCAAGATCGCTTAAGTTGGCCCATTTCACTTATTTTCAGTCCTCACACAAAATCAGTGTGTACGACTTTTTGTTCGTTTTGTGGTGCACGGTCACATAGTGTCATGGGTGTCAATCGTAAGAAAAAAAAAAGCTCGCACATTTGTATTTGTAGTATTTTTTTTTACTATTCTTCCATGATCAGCACGCAAGCTTATACAATTTGCAAAATCTCACGATTCAATGTTTCAGAATTTAAGTAGCATGACAATGACCCTACCACGAGTACAAGGCATGGGCGTAAATACTAGGGGATGGGGGTATGAATCCCTCCCACCCCCCCCCCCCGAAATACAGGTAACAGAACTGAACAGTATTCTATCTTGTAGGATGTTGTGTGAATACATATTTTTCTCAAGCGCTGAAGAAAGTAATAATCGACATACACTGTAAGGAATGGCCCAGACGTTAACAACGTCAATAGATATAGACCTACATGTAAACATGCTATGACGCGAGCAACTCGGGACCATCTGCAAAATATGTACGAAAAGCAAACAAACAAACAATAACAAAAACTATACCGCCATAATTGAACCCTCTCCATTAATTCCTGAATCATTCCTGAGAAACGATGATGACTCTGCTGACTCAGTCAGGATACATTTATGGGTATACTAAGGGATGATCAGGGGCGTCGAATCTATCTGGGGGGAGGCAAAGGGGCATTTGCCCCGCCCCTATGGGAGTGTTTGGGCAGACAAATCATTTGTCCCCCACGAATTTTCAAGATGAGGACAAATCTCGAACTCTCTTCATGGAAAATTGACCAAATGCCGCCACAGCTATGCCCCAGATCGTTGAATTGCACTCATAAACCTGCAAAATCTCCGCTATATACTGGATCCCTTACAATATACTTTGTACACTTTTGAGATTGACGTATATTTCCAAATAATCTATCACAGAGTGTGCAGCAGATCTTTCACTTACAAAAGCTCCCTCATATGCAGAGGGGTCGGTGGGGGGGGGGGGGGGTTCCCCAATAAAAGTATCGTGGACAAACATATCATTTTGCTCCTCCTCGTAACTCCCGAGATGTGGAAATGTTCTTACCTTTTTTTTAAATAGAAAACTGTTTTTATATTTCACCAAAAGATGGCGGAATTTCAATTCTGAAAATACAAAATCTCCTTCGAGTAAGAGGGGGATAGGCCTAGGCCTACCCCCTCCCATACCCTCCCCGTACACTTCAGATTGACAGATTTTAAAATGTTTCATCTAAAGTGTGCACCAGGTCTGTTACTTCAATTAAAAGAAAATGCAAAAGTTCAGTGGGTGGGAGGAGATATCTAGATGCTTTCAATTTTTGAAGGGTCCCCCCCCCCCCCTCAAAAAAAAAAGTATACACTTCTGGGATTGAAATTTTCCCAGATTACCTTATAAATGTGTTTGCGACATATTTTCATCTGAATTCTAAAAATGCAAGGGGGTACCAAACATATAATTTTGATCCCCAATGATTCCCGAAATGAGGAAACTTTTCTTGCGTTTTTGGATAGAAAACTGTCCAAACATCTTATCCAAAGTGTGCAACACATTGCAGAATTTCAATTCTGAAAATGCGAAAAAAAAAATATCTCGCGTGGGAGGGGGTACCCCCTCCCCTTTCGGTCCTTCTCTTTTTTTCTTTTTAGATTGCAAGATTCCCAAAAGTTTTATCTTAAGAGTGCACCAGGTCTCTCACTTCAGTTACAAGAGAGACCACGACAGATCCATCGCGGTGGGAGGGGATATCTTCTTTGAATCCACCTTTTCCCCGCTTTGTTTCCCATTAAAAACCTTATAGTACATTCTGGGGATTGACAGCTTTCCAAATATTCCATCGAAATTTTTTTCATTTGTATCTGTATTCTAAGAACGCAAAAGCCCAGTTCGTATGCAGGGACGTAGATTCTGGACGACGGGGGTGGGGGCAAACATGTCATTTTGTCGCCAAATAATTCCCGAAATGAGGAAAATTTTCTTGCGTTTGTCTAAATATCTTTTCCAAAGTATGCACCAGAATGCATGCAATGTAAAATCTCTTGTGCTTACAAGGGGGATCGTACCCCTCCTAACCCCTCCCGTTCTGTGTCCCTTTCCTGAGCCTGTTGCATGTGACCAAAAAAAAAAAAAAAAAAAAAAAACTCATTCAAAATTGTTTCATCCAGTAAAACAAACTGGTGACAGAACATTGAGAGATATATTTTTGGAATGCATGTGCAGCTTATCATAATCCTTTCCATATTAGTTCCGACTTCCAGTTGTTTTGCTGGTTAGGAAACATTGATGTGTACACTATACGACAAGATTACAGCCGAAATAATTTATGAAATTATCGTGATGTCCATTATTATTTCACACTGTATCTTTACAAATGAATAATTTCATTCTTTCAGAATGGTCCGTTATAATGAGGAAGAGATAGGCGTAAAAAGGATCACGAATTCAACCATGTCGTCTACCTTTCCAGAACGCATGTATAAAATGCGAAGGATTTTGGGGAGAAAAATACAAAACGCATTTTCAACCCCTGCTGATGCAGACATGGAATACAGCCTAAATATTTAATGTAATCATCGCGATCCCGCTGGGCGCACACAGCGTAAAATAATTGTGAATAATGCATGTTACTCTGCTTGCACCCATGTTCAGAAAAAAAGTAACAAACGTTTTTAATACAATATGACTTTGCTTATTAAAATTGTATACTGTGTTTCACAAACGATATTTCTATTCTTTCAGAATGGTTCAAAACAAGAGGAAGAGATAGGTGTCAGTGTAGAAAGGATTACGAGTTCAACCCTGCCGTGCACTTTTCAAGAACGCATGCACAACACACGCGAAGAGATTTTTCGGAAGAAAAACAAAGAACACGTTTTCAACCCCTTCTTTTTTATTCTTTTGGCTACGGTATCAACTCACAAATGATTCCTTCTTATTCTTTCTCAATTATAATGATACATTTACTTGTGTAATGTAATAACGCAAAGTGCAGACATGGAATACAGCCTAAATAATTAATGTAGTCATCGCGATCCCGCTGGGCGCACACAGCGTAAAATGATTTTGAATAATGCATGTTACTCTGCTTGCACCCATGTTCAGAAAAAAAGTATCAAACGTTTTTAATACAATATGACTTTGCTTATTAAAATTGTATACTGTGTTTCACAAACGATATTTCTATTCTTTCAGAATGGTTCAAAACAAGAGGAAGAGATAGGTGTCAGTGTAGAAAGGATTACGAGTTCAACCCTGCCGTGCACTTTTCAAGAACGCATGCACAACACACGCGAAGAGATTTTTCGGAAGAAAAACAAAGAACACGTTTTCAACCCCTTCTTTTTTATTCTTTTGGCTACGGTATCAACTCACAAATGATTCCTTCTTATTCTTTCTCAATTATAATGATACATTTACTTGTGTAATGTAATAACGCAAAGTGCAGACATGGAATACAGCCTAAATAATTAATGTAATCATCGCGATCCCGCTGGGCGCACACAGCGTAAAATGATTTTGAATAATGCATGTTACTCTGCTTGCACCCATGTTCAGAAAAAAGTAACAAACGTTTTTAATACAATATGACTTTGCTTATTAAAATTATAATGATACATTTACTTGTGTAATGTAATAACGCAAAGTGCAGACATGGAATACAGCCTAAATAATTAATGTAATCATCGCGATCCCGCTGGGCGCACACAGCGTAAAATGATTTTGAATAATGCATGTTACTCTGCTTGCACCCATGTTCAGAAAAAAGTAACAAACGTTTTTAATACAATATGACTTTGCTTATTAAAATTGTATACTGTGTTTCACAAACGATATTTCTATTCTTTCAGAATGGTTCAAAACAAGAGGAAGAGATAGGTGTCAGTGTAGAAAGGATTACGAGTTCAACCCTGCCGTGCACTTTTCAAGAACGCATGCACAACACACGCGAAAAGATTTTTCGGAAGAAAAACAAAGAACACGTTTTCAATCCCTTCTTTTTTATTCTTTTGGCTACGGTATCAACTCACAAATGATTCCTTCTTATTCTTTCTCAATTATAATGATACATTTACTTGTGTAATGTAATAACGCAAAGTGCAGACATGGAATACAGCCTAAATAATTAATGTAATCATCGCGATCCCGCTGGGCGCACACAGCGTAAAATGATTTTGAATAATGCATGTTACTCTGCTTGCACCCATGTTCAGAAAAAAGTAACAAACGTTTTTAATACAATATGACTTTGCTTATTAAAATTGTATACTGTGTTTCACAAATGATATTTTTATTCTTTCAGAATGGTTCAAAACACGAGGAAGAGATAGGTGTAGAAAGGATTACGAGTTCAACCCTGCCGTGCACTTTTCAAGAACGCATGCACAACACACGCGAAGAGATTTTTCGGAAGAAAAACAAAGAACACGTTTTCAACCCCTTCTTTTTTATTCTTTTGGCTACGGTAGCAACTCACAAATGATTCCTTTTTATTCTTTCTCAATAATAATGATACATTTACTTGTGTAATAACAACACAAATACTGCTCATAAGTTTGATTCCTTGGTATATGCGACTCCACGCTTATGTTTTTCTTTGTTTTTAGTGCGTACGTTGATAACGAGGAACCAGTTATAATTCGGCGGTCCCACGGACCTCGTTATAACGGGGTTTCACTGTATATGTTTCTGGCGACTGGCCTGTCTTGCGAGTGTGACTGCGATATTGATTTCTAAGCTTGAGGAGACAGGTCAAATGATATTTTGCTTCCATTGTAATGACATCTCCTACGACTATTCTGGCCATTAGTAAGGTGTCATTGAGCTCTGTGATCATGTCAATGATATTTTTATCAGCGTCGGATGTTGACACTTCATGGAGGACATCCTCCACCCTCTGCTCCTTTCTCACAGAAGAAACATTTTTGAACATCTTTGCGCTTGGTGAGCCTTTTTTGGTCTTTATTTGGGGTGTGAACTCTCTTTTCTTTGGCTTCTCCACTTTAGATTTATTGAATTGCAAATGGTAAGCTCTGTGCCATTGAGCAGAGTTTAGTTGTAAGAAAGCTTTCAACACTTTCTTCGTTCCAAAACAAGTTAAACTGGAACAGCATTAATGACTCGGAACTGTTCGACATTCGACAGGAAAGACTTGTAGGGATCTGTCTTGTCACCACTTGCCCTTGAACTCTTGAAGGGACACTTCAAGGGTTCATCGGTGTCTTGCTGGCAAATTACGCAACGATCCCACTTACCATGATGGATTACATTCTGAAAAGCAAAAGTATTGGAATTTAATCCAATTATCGTATAAACCTTTGAATTCCATTCAATCATTTCACTTATAGGACAAGTTCACCTTCATAGACATGTGGGTTGAGTGAATGCAGCAATATTAGTAGAACACATCAATGAGAGTTTGAGGAAAATCGGACAATCCGTTCAAAAGTTATGAATTTTTGAAGTTTCTGCTCAGTCACGGCTGGATGAGAAGACTACTATAGCTTGTGATGTCATATGAGTACAACTACATAAAGAAAGTATGAAAGAAAATTAAAGATATTCTCACTTTTCTCACATAATAAAAGAACACTCGACTTCTCTCCTTCAGAAGTCAGGGGAAATAATATTACCCCTAACATAAGTCAGTAACATGTCGAAGAAATGTGCACTTTATTGAAAACGTCAAGTTTTGTGAAATTCTCTTTTTATTTTCCTTATATTGTTGTACGCATGTGACATCATGCACTGTAGTAGTCTTCTCCTCCAGCAGTGATTGCACAAATACTTTAAAAATTCATAACTTTTGAACGGATTGTCGGATTTTCCCCTAACTTTCACTGATGTGTTCTACTAATATTGTTGCCATCACTCAATCCATATGTATATGAAGGTGAACTTGTCCTTTAAGGTGGATTGGAGTAATATTGTCATGTATTTGGCAGCAAAGATATTTTCTGGTGAAAATTGATCTCTAGGTATGTACATTTATGATGCCTTGGGCTGTTACAGCAGAAAACACATGTACATGATAAAGGTAATCCTCTGGGGGGAAAAAGGACAAAGCGACTATGCCAGTCAGCTAGTTTCTTTCGTCTGATGAAACATTCTGCAAAACAAACCTCCCTCATCCCACAAAACTTCAAACATCTGTAAACACAAATATAGATTATGGCCAACACAACTATGACAAGACATCGTGTACATTTTTCTGTCCTCATTTGGTATGATTATCTGATTCAGTGAAATTCCTGGTAAAAGATAAAGTTCACCCATAATCTCAGAAGGGAAGTTTTCGGTTGCTGAGACACGTTTCGGTGGCACAAGAAGAATAATGCAGTAGCTGAATGTAGTCAAACATCCTCACTAGTGGTTTCTAAGATGTCTATCTTTGGCTGTTTCTAGATGAATAACTTATCTCAGCATGACCTTCCGTGGCACAACAGGAAGTTGTTCGTGGTTTAAGTAATTAGTTAATCGATGACCATTCAATTTCATGCAATTTAGACCTTGCTAGATTTACGATGGGAGTCAAAATACTGTTTTCTAAAAGACTGCAGTACAATGCACCCCCATTATAACAAACGTCGTCGGGACCAGCAGTTTTCTTCCCGTAATATCGAAATTTCGTTACAACCGAACAGTAAAGTATTAATAGAAGGATATATGATAGCTTTGGGACCTGGTTTTTAACTTTAAACGAAAACGTTTATAATGACGAAAATTATTACCACGTTCGTTATTACAAGGGTGCGCTGTACCTGAAAACAGTTCAAAATCTTACTGCACAATAATTTCAGTGTAAAACAAGTCTCAGATTATGGGAGAAGCAGGGACAGATGCAGGAATTCCGTGAGGGGGAGGGGCGCCTTTACAAAAAAAAAAAGGGGGGTACGTGCTCCCCCGCTATGTTTTTTTTTTTTCTATTTATTTCTTTTATTTCAACAAAGAAGAGGGGCCGGTGCGCCCTAGTTTGCAGGCACAAACCATTGTTGGTCGTATTAGGAGTCTGCATGTGCCAAGACTAATACACGCAAAACTGCACTGTTGAAGCTACAACACAGGGCCTATGGGACAGTGCCGAAGTGGTGCATATAGTAGTCTTGGCGCAGACTCCTCTACGACCAACAAGGGTTTGTGCCTGTAAACTAGGTGCGCCCCCACCTGGATCCACTATATAGGAAAACCGCTTATGTCAGAAACTATTTTCTTTTTAAACTGTATACATATATTTGATTGGTATGTAATATATGTATTTATAAAATGGGTTCAAGAATGTAGCCAATAGGAAGCGCTGAAATGAGTCACATGTGCTTTGGTTACTCAGTCCCATTGCACTGCGTGTTAAATCCTATTGCCGATCGTCTGTGCGCGCGGCGGCTCCTGCATCACGTCATACGCGCTGTCAATCCTGTAAACAACTTCTAGTTCGGACTGCCGGCCGGCCGGCCTTTCTTCCCTTGTGCATGCATATATATTGTGTGGCGTACGTATCATACGTACAGTGTACAGTAGACCAAGCGTTGTGGGACCGGACGCGTACATGGAGTCACTTTGAAGGGCAAATCCAACGATTTAGCAGGTTAATTATCACGCCGTTTTCAGAGTATGTTGTCTAGTAGGCCTATATGAGGAGTCTATATCAAGTCTTTAAGGTAAAGGGTGCATATTCTATATAAACTAAGTAAGTTTTCATGCGGGAACTTAAGTGTCCGGAAACCCAACCCCCCATTATACTTATACTGTATGTGCGGGATTTCCGAGTGCGACGCGCGTAAATGTTTGGGACGAACATCTTCGGACGTCTTGACCCACAAAGGTACGTGAAAAACGCTGAAAAATGCTGTTAGTTTTCGAATTTTCGACCCATTTTATAAAACAAATGACGCACAGGATTATTTCGTGGCGTTAGTGGAGGCGTAGCTCACTCTCGGGTATCTACAATGTAGTGCATGTTTCACAATTGTAAATACCCTCGAGTGCACTATACGCCTACACTAACGCACTCTATCCTGTGCATCATTTGTATAATCATATTTGATCGGTAATTAATTCCACCAACTCCATGTTTCATATGGTTTGATGTTGATCATGGTTTCAAGTTTACGTTAAATATTTTCAATCCATGAAAACATAAATCAATTCACAACAGATCTGAACCTATATGTCACCATATTCCCCTATATATTACGCAAATACGGTAATAGAGAACTATTGAAATTCAGCATTTTCACCCTAAAAATATAAAAAAAATCCAGAGGGCTCCTGAGTAGGTCCTAGGGGATCACCTCTCCAAATTTGGTGATTGTATCCGCCCTGTAACGGTAAGCCCAAATTTTGACATTAAGCGACCTATATGGGGGCCGGGGACAATATTCCCCCCCCCCCCCAATATTTTTATTGCCAACTGCCCCCACCCTTCACGAGGAAAAATCAGGCGATTTATTAGGAACACATATATTTTACTATCTCTGAAACCTGCGGGGAATGATTGTGCATATACCACCCCCCCCCCCCCCTGCTATCTACGCCCCTGCTTGGTGGGGAGGGGTGCTCTGGGAGATGGGAACAATATGTTTGCGAAATATGATATTGCTGTAGAAGTAAAGGAACGACCATAATATACATAAATGACAGGTTTATGAACTGAGCTGCCTTCTCCCCCCCCCCCCCCCACCTCCGTAAATCGATCTATAAGCTTGACTCTTGTATCTTTTTTTTTTTTCTAGTTCTTGCAGCTTGTCAAAAAAGTTAGTGCTAGTGGCCGTAGATAAAATCTATGCCCTCTCCCCATTCCGCCCTTGGTAAATCAATGCTATGTGTTGATATCACATTTTGTTGAGAAATGCTTATGATAATACTTGTGTCAATTGTCAACGCTTATTTAATGATTCTATTTTAAATTTCCAGAGTGAATGGCTCAATAGTCCATGTCTTTGATTTGGTTTTAATCCCAATTAGTTGCATAATTTATTTTCAGTTTTTCCACAAAATTTCAAAATGTCAAATGGAGAGGCTTATTTACTGTCGCAATTTATTCCTATAATTCAATATAATTTCAGATAGTTTAAGATGTTTTAAAGAGCAAGTTGCTGCCTTCCGTCTGTCAAATACGTATTCCAGTACTATTCTTTCCATGATAACAATTTGTGGAATATGGCAAATAGCTTAAAAATCAGGAAGAATGTCAATTTTTCCAGATATTGCTGTCGTGTGGAAGAGAAATTCAGTATGCAAATCCACGACGCAATGAGGTTGCAAATGTCGCAAAGAAATATGTATATTGACTTGCCGAGTTTCAACAACACGCCTTCTTGTCCCCTTGTCCAAACAACTTGTCATCTTGTTTTCTTGTCCTAAACATGTCAACTTGGAGAGTTCCAACAGCTCATCATCTTGTCTGCTTATCCCCCAAAAGTCAATTTCCGAGTTTCAACAACTCGTTATCTTTTTCAACTCGGCCTCTTATCCCAAACAACTTGTCATCTTGAAATCTTGTCCCAAACAAGTCAACTTACCGAGTTCCAACAACTCGGCTGCTTGTCTTCTTGACCCAAACAAGTCGACTTGCCGAGTTCCAACAACCCGTCATCTTGTATTTTTGTCCAAAGCAAGTCGACTTGCCGAGTTTCGACAGCTCATGATCTTGTCTATTCGTCCCAAACAAATCGACTCAACAACTCGGCTTCTTGTCTTCTTGATCCAAACAAGTCGACTTGCCGAGTTCCAATAACTCGGCTTCTCGGTATTTAACTTGTCTTCTCGTCTTCTTATCTCGTCATCTGGTCGGCGCTTATAAGCTTCCGTAGCAAGCAGAGTAACATGCATTATTCAAAATCATTTTACGCTGTGTGCGCCCAGCGGGATCGCGATGATTACATTAATTATTTAGGCTGTATTCCATGTCTGCACTTTGCGTTATTACATTACACAAGTAAATGTATCATGTATCATTATAATTGAGAAAGAATAAGAATAAGAAGAATCATTTGTGAGTTGATACCGTAGCCAAAAGAATAAAAAAGAAGGGGTTGAAAACGTGTTCTTTGTTTTTCTTCCGAAAAATCTCTTCGCGTGTGTTGTGCATGCGTTCTTGAAAAGTGCACGGCAGGGTTGAACTCGTAATCCTTTCTACACTGACACCTATCTCTTCCTCTTGTTTTGAACCATTCTGAAAGAATAGAAATATCGTTTGTGAAACACAGTATACAATTTTAATAAGCAAAGTCATATTGTATTAAAAACGTTTGTTACTTTTTTTCTGAACATGGGTGCAAGCAGAGTAACATGCATTATTCAAAATCATTTTACGCTGTGTGCGCCCAGCGGGATCGCGATGATTACATAAATTATTTAGGCTGTATTCCATGTCTGCACTTTGCGTTATTACATTAGACAAGTAAATGTATCATTATAATTGAGAAAGAATAAGAAGGAATCATTTGTGAGTTGATACCGTAGCCAAAAGAATAAAAAAGAAGGGGTTGAAAACGTGTTCTTTGTTTTTCTTCCGAAAAATCTCTTCGCGTGTGTTGTGCATGCGTTCTTGAAAAGTGCACGGCAGGGTTGAACTCGTAATCCTTTCTACACTGACACCTATCTCTTCCTCTTGTTTTGAACCATTCTGAAAGAATAGAAATATCGTTTGTGAAACACAGTATACAATTTTAATAAGCAAAGTCATATTGTATTAAAAACGTTTGATACTTTTTTTCTGAACATGGGTGCAAGCAGAGTAACATGCATTATTCAAAATCATTTTACGCTGTGTGCGCCCAGCGGGATCGCGATGATTACATTAATTATTTAGGCTGTATTCCATGTCTGCACTTTGCGTTATTACATTACACAAGTAAATGTATCATTATAATTGAGAAAGAATAAGAAGGAATCATTTGTGAGTTGATACCGTAGCCAAAAGAATAAAAAAGAAGGGGTTGAAAACGTGTTCTTTGTTTTTCTTCCGAAAAATCTCTTCGCGTGTGTTGTGCATGCGTTCTTGAAAAGTGCACGGCAGGGTTGAACTCGTAATCCTTTCTACACTGACACCTATCTCTTCCTCTTGTTTTGAACCATTCTGAAAGAATAGAAATATCGTTTGTGAAACACAGTATACAATTTTAATAAGCAAAGTCATATTGTATTAAAAACGTTTGTTACTTTTTTTCTGAACATGGGTGCAAGCAGAGTAACATGCATTATTCAAAATCATTTTACGCTGTGTGCGCCCAGCGGGATCGCGATGATTACATTAATTATTTAGGCTGTATTCCATGTCTGCACTTTGCGTTATTACATTACACAAGTAAATGTATCATTATTATTGAGAAAGAATAAGAAGGAATCATTCGTGAGTTGATACCAAAAGAATAAAAAAGAACGGGTTGAAAACGCGTTCTTTGTTTTTCTTCCGAAAAATCTCTTCGCGTGTGTTGTGCATGCGTTCTTGAAAAGTGCACGGCAGGGTTGAACTCGTAATCCTTTCTACACTGACACCTATCTCTTCCTCTTGTTTTGAACCATTCTGAAAGAATAGAAATATCGTTTGTGAAACACAGTATACAATTTTAATAAGCAAAGTCATATTGTATTAAAAACGTTTGTTACTTTTTTTCTGAACATGGGTGCAAGCAGAGTAACATGCATTATTCAAAATCATTTTACGCTGTGTGCGCCCAGCGGGATCGCGATGATTACATTAAATATTTAGGCTGTATTCCATGTCTGCATCAGCAGGGGTTGAAAATGCGTTTTGTATTTTTCTCCCCAAAATCCTTCGCATTTTATACATGCGTTCTGGAAAGGTAGACGACATGGTTGAATTCGTGATCCTTTTTACGCCTATCTCTTCCTCATTATAACGGCCATTCTGAAAGAATGAAATTATTCATTTGTAAAGATACAGTGTGAAATAATAATGGACATCACGATAATTTCATAAATTATTTCGGCTGTAATCTTTTACGTATAGTGTACACATCAATGTTTCCTAACCAGCAAAACAACTGGAAGTCGGAACTAATATGGAAAGGATTATGATAAGCTGCACATGCATTCCAAAAATATATCTCTCAATGTTCTGTCACCAGTTTGTTTTACTGGATGAAACAATTTTGAATGAGTTTTTTTTTTTTTTTTTTTGGTCACATGCAACAGGCTCAGGAAAGGGACACAGAGCGGGAGGGGTTAGGAGGGGTACGATCCCCCTCGTAAGCACAAGAGATTTTACATTGCATGCATTCTGGTGCATACTTTGGAAAAGATATTTAGACAAACGCAAGAAAATTTTCCTCATTTCGGGAATTATTTGGCGACAAAATGACATGTTTGCCCCCACCCCCGTCGTCCAGAATCTACGTCCCTGCATACGAACTGGGCTTTTGCGTTCTTAGAATACAGATACAAATGAAAAAATTTCGATGGAAAATTTGGAAAGCTGTCAATCCCCAGAATGTACTATAAGGTTTTTAATGGGAAACAAAGCGGGGAAAAGGTGGATTCAAAGAAGATATCCCCTCCCACCGCGATGGATCTGTCGTGTTCTCTCTTGTAACTGAAGTGAGAGACCTGGTGCACTCTTAAGATAAAACTTTTGGGAATCTTGCAATCTAAAAAGAAAAAAAGAAAAGGACCGAAAGGGGAGGGGGTACCCCCTCCCACGCGAGATATTTTTTTTTCGCATTTTCAGAATTGAAATTCTGCAATGTGTTGCACACTTTGGATAAGATGTTTGGACAGTTTTCTATCCAAAAACGCAAGAAAAGTTTCCTCATTTCGGGAATCATTGGGGATCAAAATTATATGTTTGGTACCCCCTTGCATTTTTAGAATTCAGATGAAAATATGTCGCAAATACATTTATAAGGTAATCTGGGAAAATTTCAATCCCAGAAGTGTATACTTTTTTTTTGAGGGGGGGGGGGGACCCTTCAAAAATTGAAAGCATCTAGATATCTCCTCCCACCCACTGAACTTTTGCATTTTCTTTTAATTGAAGTAACAGACCTGGTGCACACTTTAGATGAAACATTTTAAAATCTGTCAATCTGAAGTGTACGGGGAGGGTATGGGAGGGGGTAGGCCTAGGCCTATCCCCCTCTTACTCGAAGGAGATTTTGTATTTTCAGAATTGAAATTCCGCCATCTTTTGGTGAAATATAAAAATAGTTTTCTATTTAAAAAAAAGGTAAGAACATTTCCACATCTCGGGAGTTACGAGGAGGAGCAAAATGATATGTTTGTCCACGATACTTTTATTGGGGAACCCCCCCCCCCCCCCAACCCCTCTGCATATGAGGGAGCTTTTGTAAGTGAAAGATCTGCTGCACACTCTGTGATAAATTATTTGGAAATATACGTCAATCTCAAAAGTGTACAAAGTATATTGTAAGGGATCCAGTATATAGCGGAGCTTTTGCAGGTTTATGAGTGCAATTCAACGATCTGGGGCATAGCTCTGGCGGCATTTGGTCAATTTTCCATGAAGAGAGTTCGAGATTTGTCCTCATCTTGAAAATTCGTGGGGGACAAATGATTTGTCTGCCCAAACACTCCCATAGGGGCGGGGCAAATGCCCCTTTGCCTCCCCCCAGATAGATTCGACGCCCCTGATCATCCCTTAGTATACCCATAGATTGTATCCTGACTGAGTCAGCAGAGTCATCATCATTTCTCAGGAATGATTCAGGAATTAATGGAGAGGGTTCAATTATGGCGGTATAGTTTTTGTTATTGTTTGTTTGTTTGTTTTTCGTACATATTATTTTGCAGATGGTCCCGAGTTGCTCGCGTCATAGCATGTTTACATGTAGGTCTATATCTATTGACGTTGTTAACGTCTGGGCCATTCCTTACAGTGTATGTCGATTATTACTTTCTTCAGCGCTTGAGAAAAATATGTATTTACACAACATCCTACAAGATAGAATACTGTTCAGTTCTGTTACCTGTATTTCGGGGGGGGGGAGGGATTCATACCCCCATCCCCTAGTATTTACGCCCATGCCTTGTACTCGTGGTGGTATAGGGTCATTGTCATGCTACTTAAATTCTGAAACATTGAATCGTGAGATTTTGCAAATTGTATAAGCTTGCGTACTGATCATGGAAGAATAGTCCAAAAAAAAAAATACTCCAAATACAAATGTGCGAGCTTTTTTTTTCTTACGATTGACACCCATGACACTATGTGACCGTGCACCACAAAACGAACAAAAAGTCGTACACACTGATTTTGTGTGAGGATTGAAAATAAGTGAAATGGGCCAACTTAAGCGATCTTGAGTTTTTCATATTTTCTGAAAGAGCAAGTCTTCTTCTACATTATGCTAAAATTTGGGATCATAAAACGGGTAGAAAAGTGTGTTTTTTAGCAGTTTATCTTGAACATGTTTTGGTAGAATAGTGTTATCAGGTGTGTTTTTAGAGTCCCTTTTTCATTTCTTAAGAACCTTGTGCGTACTCTTCACTTTCAACTCTGATAACTTTTTAAAGGATGATGCTACTGCTTTGAAAGTTAGCATCATTTATGAACAAAATATGTTGATAAGGCACGCTCAATTTCAGTTTAATCTGATAATCTCTTCATCATTGTTACTTTTGTGGTTTACATCCTGTTTTTTGTCCCATTCATTGCACAGCCAGCGCGGCTTGGTAAAGATTTAGTTAGTGCTTGAATAGACACTGCACTTCAGAGCCTCTTTTCTCAGTTCACACTTTTCCTGAGTGTGTGTTTTCATTTCAATATTTAGATAAAAATATGTTAGGAGAATCCATTTGATTTGAGTTATACATCATTTTAAAACTTAAAGTCTGCTATTTTAGATTATGCTCTTAACTAAAATTTCATGCCTGGCGACTTTCTGTGCGTTTTGTGATGCAGGGTCACCTATAGTCTGTGGCAACATCTGACAGATTTTAGGATTTATTAGGATTTAGGCCCCCCCCCCCCCCAAAAAAAAAAAAAGCCCAAGCTATTTTGACCCTTCCCAAGCCCGGGGGGGGGGGGCTAACTTTTTATTTAATCATTTAATATATCACCGTCATATTTGGCACATGGATAGAGCAACTCACATGCTGCATGACCGTACATTTGAATTTTCTCATGGTCACCCATGGAGGGCGCTATTTACGAGAAACGATAAAGAAATACATAAGAAATATGCTAAAAACATGATTTTCCTGTGTAATATCTTCATCTCGGTATACATGTCTTATTATAGACCAATCATTCTCATATTTGCCACAAATGATAAGTAAGTAGAATCTCATTATTGGCTATGGTGGAAATTTCTCAAGATCATCACATGGAGCGCTATTCATATGACATAAAAAATACATTTTGAGACCTGTGACCTGGGATAGGTAGGCGTACGTGTATAGTTATCACATTTCACATTTGCATGATATTGGAATTTTGAGTTTGTAGATAGATAATAATTGATTATGATAATGTAATGATATTACAGGCATAACTAGAGTGTAAGAATCAAAATGATACATTATAGAAGGGCAATCGTTGTAAAAAGCGGGTTTTTTATTTTCGCTATCAACGTTTGATGCTTTTGTCACATACAAACAATGGACATGATAAGAAAAACATTTTTAGGACCATAATCACTTTACATGTTGCTTCTCCAGCAAATTTCAGCCCAGAAACGCCCATTCCATTCATTGTAATTTTGTTAATTGAAAGTGGAACAGAAAAAAAATGAATCTGACTGACATGGTTATCAGTTTATGGTTGCCATGGTAGCCAGCAATATCAAATAGAGCTAAATGTATATCGAAATGTTTGCAATAAGATGTTAGGATAAGTCACTAAATCTGGTTGAAATTGGATAGAGGGCAAAGGAAAGGCAAATGAAAATCTGGTACGGGCTCAATGCCCCCCTCCCCTTAATGGGCTTTAAAGGGTTAAGCTTACGGGGAAGGGTATGAAACTTTAAGTTACGAGTACTTAATCATTAAAACAACATAAGAATTGAATATTTCCTTGTGAACAATAGCAACAGCATAGCAACAGAAATGCTATTAAAATAATAAGAAAAAGAAGGAAGAAAAAAAATAATGTACGTATTGCTGTCAATATGTATATGAATACGTGTGTACTTAAACTCTGTCTCCCTAATATGTGATACATAAATATGAAATTTGATATTGGCACATTATGGAAAAAGGTCTCCCTAAGATACTTATTTTTCAAAGTGTCTCCCTAAGGTGGACTCTTGGGTTAGAAAACCTAAAGGAGACAAAATTATCACTTTTAGAATTGAATTTTCTTGGTTCCAATTTATATTTCGGATTAAAAAGAGATCTTCATTTCCAATGTTTTAACATAATATGTAAAAATAGAAACTATGACAAAATCACTCTTTTCAGAGTTTACCATATTGTCGCTGTAAGGTATGTATTTCACGAACGTGTCCCTAAGGTTTCTTCCAGGAGTATAGATATATATATATATATATATATATATATATATATATATATATATATACATTGCAAATAGTGTTATGAATATGCATTCGTACAAAGAAGGTGTGCCCTGTTCGGACCATGTTGGGGGAAAAAAGATGGATCCAGACGAGACTGGGACGATGCCGTGTGAAGCGAGGGATGAATAAAAGTTCTTGTTACTTTAAGTTTGATATCATTGGTGGTGGTGGTGATTAATTTTGTTTTCGTGTCAAAATGTGTGACGTCATGTTGTTGTGCCACCAGGATTTCCATCCCTACCGTAATAATAGCACAATGTTCCTAAATCAAACAAATGAACAACTACTCTCTGTATGTTCCGTAGGCGTATATATATATATATATATATATATATATATATATATATATATATCCTTTTCCCTATTTGTCTTTCTCTTTCTCTTGCTCTTCATCTACCCTTTCTCTTTCAATTTACCTAAAGCAAGTATTTTTTTGATGATTTTGATGTTGTTCATGCTCGGTCGATAAAATCCATTGGTTTTGTTTCTGTGTTATGTTTGCAAGCGTATAATAATAATAATAATAATAATAATAATAATAATAATAATAATAATACATTTATAGAGCGCATTTTCCATAAACACACATGTTCAAATGCGCTTTACCAGTGGATTATTAATATTAACGGAACAAGTGGGTTTTTAGATGTTTTTTGAAGGTGGCAAGAGATTGCTGGCTGCGGAGAGTTTTGGGCAGTTGATTCCACAGTTTGGAAGCAGCAGATTAAAATGCTTCATCACCAAGTGTGGCCAGCATCTTGGAAGTTGGGTGATTCAGTGTGATACCTTGTGAGGAGCGGAGGGTGTACCGGGATGGGTGACGGATGGTTATGAGATCAGATAAGTAAGGAGGGGCAAGACCATGGATGCATTTGAAAGTGAGCAGAAGTATTTTGTAGTGGATCCTGGACCTGATGGGAAGCCAGTTCAGTTGACGGAGGACAGGTTGCATGTGGGAAAATTTGGATGTGCCTGTGGCAAGTCTGGCAGCTGCATTCTGAACCCGCTGTAATTTCTCAATCTGGGTAGCAGTGGCACCGTAGAGCAGGCCATTACAGTAGTCGAGGCGGCTGGTGATGAAGGCATGAATGATGATGAGTAATGATCTCTGGTCCAGATATTTGTGAATTCGACGGATGTTGTGCAGATGGTAAAAGGCTGCCTTACATGTCATTAGGACATGCTGATCAATTATATATCGAGTTCATCCTTAAACTACAGCCAGGTTTCATCCTATGTATTTCTATCCCAGTTTTGGTTTCATTGAAGTAGCCTCATATAATTTCAAAAAAAAAAGCCTCACATAAAAAAAAAAAAATCATTTGGAGCACTTCACCAAGCTATTATAAACCTCGTCATAACCCCAGATTCAATGAAAAGCTTGATACAGGTACTTGTTGATGATTACATGCATTTATTATTAAAAGACATACGTCCCATTACCGTTGTTAAGGATACGAACTTGTGGATCTGATGACCCAATCAATAATTAAAAGGCCACCATGCCAAAAAAAAAAAAAGATCACAGGAATTGTATGCAAATAGCCCCCTTATGAAAATGAGGGACAATTAAAGGGGATGGCTAGTAACTGATCAGTGGGAATCAGTGGGAATGCTGAGGGATGATTGTTCCAATCCTTGTGGGATTCATTTAAGAGTACATTATATATTTATTCTTGTGTGAAAATTATTTGCTTCAGAATGGTCTCATACTCAAGTAATGTGCAGTTTAATGTTTCCAGGTAAGCGTCCCATGGTCAGTGACGGGGCATTAATCTGCACATTACTTGAATATGAGACCGTTCTGAAGCAAATAATTTTCACACAACAGTAGATATATAATGTACTCTTAAATGAATCCCACAATGATTGGAACAATCATCCCTCAGCATTCCCACTGATTCCCACTGATCGGTTACTAGCCATCCCATTTAAGTGCAATTCCACTTCATGTACAAGTTACCTTCAATAAAAGAGCAATACCATACGAATTTCACATTAAGGTATATATTTCATGATTTTTTTTTTCTTTCTGAGGCTGCCATCACTATAAAGCATCTGTATAAGATGGCAGACTTCTGCATTTTTCTTTTTAACTGGAATTAAGTGAGCATTTCCAGGATTTCATCGTATTTGTTCAAAATGCTTCAAAGATTATTGTAATTATTATACTGTGAATCCATCACGTACATTTTTGTTCAAAATACACTGTACATGTCCTATGAATTCTGTTAGAAATGCAGAAATAAAATCACAACTGAACTAACTTGAGAATCGGACGTTAACAAAATTCTGTAAACTGAGAGAGAGAGAGAGAGAGAGAGAGAGAGATGAGAGGGGGAAGAAAGAGAGAGAGAGATGAGAGGGGGAAGAAAGAGAGAGATAGAGATGAGAGGGGGAAGAAAGAAAGAGCCTACAAACCAACAAGCTTTCATTTATCAACATATTTTCAGGAATACCAAAAACGAATTTGTTATTTACTAAGTATAGGGCTACACATGTATCAAATGAATTCATTCTTGTATCTCGTCGTGTGAGTCCATAACTGAGGTGAAATTTCATCTAATGTATATAAATGTCGATACATGTAGGTTCCTAACCGAGTTAATATAGGTTTTCCCATTCATTTTCAAACTTTTTTTCATTCAATTTCACAATTTTGTACTTCAATTTCGTCGCGGGATGTCGGGAATAGGCCAATCTTACTTTCAAATTCGTGTTTCGTCGTTCATTTTCAAATAAAGTCAATTCAATTCAGTCATTTGGCATACATTTTCGTCATTAACAGTTCAAATTCGTCAGTCTCACTCGCAGCACTCAAAACAGCAGGATCGATTTCGTCTTTTGCCGATCATTTTCGTTCAATTTTCATTCACCATATCTCTATCTGGTGTGATTTCCCAGTCATTCATGTATTTTCTTTTTCGGTGACCGTTCACATTCTATATTCAGGAGTTATCATACGCACAAGTTAGTGTCCCCACCCCACACATACACACAGAAACACACATACAGGCACACACACAGAGGCAATCCGAGTATACACTGGTACAAACAGACGTACCGTCTCGCATACGAATACACTGACAAACGATTTCTATAGGCAAATATCTGGCTAATTTGAATGAAAAATTCATGAAATTGTGTGAACAAAAAGGAATTTGATCTTCACATTCGGCGATCCGTCAGCGGGAGGGGTGAATTTGAAAGACAATTGACGATTTGGAATGCTATGTCTTCAAAAATGTTTGACGAAAACGAATTACAATGACAATTGACGAGATTTAAGTTAAGGTTTGCGTTCCACGTGCTTCTCGGGACGAAATTGAATAATAAATCTTTGAAATCGAATGACGAAAGTGCAAAAATGGATGGGAAAACCAATAACTAATCATTTACACGAATGAAATATTCATATTCTCGAGGCAGCAAAAAGCGAGTTTCACATCTGCGGCGCGAACCCTTATACGTTAAGACGACGATGGAAAATAGCTGTCTCTTGTATGTGCAGATCCACATTTTTCCCCTGATTTAAGGAGACCTCCGGATGATTTTCATATTTTTACACTTGAACAACTATAAATTAGTTATACTGAGGACAGAGTTTCAGAATTTGTGATACTTGGGATGAAGAATAAGAATATTTTCAAAATTAAGAACAAATTGCATTGAACAAGGATGATGACATGGCAGAGTCACCATAAGAATGTATGAGTTGGGGTTCAAGGAAGCAGAACAAAAGAAGAAGGTACGCATAGATTATACACAGGTGAACTCGCAAGCAGGCAGTATTGCAATGGAATTACACTGCTACATTTCTGAAATGTGTGAACCTCCTATTTCATCATCCTCGTTCAGTGTAATTTGTTTAAGGTTTTTGAAAGTATTGTTTCTCTGCTCAAGAACCACAATAAATTCCACTAATCTATACATGGAGTTGACGATGTATGTACTACATAATGTGAAATTCCAAAAATCGGGTGGAATGTCCCTTTAACGTCGTCTTAGCGTTTGCGTTGCAGATCTAAGCTCGCTAACGTCATTACGAACTCTCGTAAACCTGAGCAGTCATTTTACTTACCATCTAGAACAGCGGAATTACCATTACGCCGTTCAGCAGATTAGTTTCATGTTAATTATTTATTTTCATTTCATATTTCAATCTACTTTATATGTGATACGTAAGATCCGTATGCAAGTTAATTATGATTCATATTTGTATGGAATCTAATCAATCAAGCTTTTCTGGAAAAAAATATTTGTGTGTGTATATGAGTGTGTGAGTGTGTGTGTGTGTGTGTGTGTGTGTGTGTGATGGTGTGTGTGTGTATGTGTGTGTGTGTGCGTGTATGTGTGTGTATGTGTGTGTATGTGTGTGTGTGTGTGGTGTTTGCCTGTGCGTTGTGTGTTCGTGTGTGTTAGGTGGCAGGGAAGAGTGAGCAGTGAGAGGGTTTACGTACTTTTATCCCGATAGATGTGCAAAATTATCCGGAGAATTCCGTGACACTATTATAAACCACGGTAAACGTCAGGTCTGTTGATTGGTTGTAATCTAATTCTTTATTCCGTGAATGAAGTATCCCCCATTGCACACCTGAATGAAGTTGTCATTGAAAGAATAGTTCACACATTTTCCTCTACACGTTTCGCTTTAACACATATTTGTGATCATTAGATTTCGAAGATTACATAGTAGGTGAATGAAAACATTTGCCATTCTTTGTAACTTCTTCATCAATAAACTTGCGAGCGGTATTAATCAATCAAACATACGTATCTAAACAGTAATATTTCTATTTGATGTATCCAATGCTTTAATCATTTTGGTATTCCAGTGAATGGAAACAGAGAGTTATATATACCCTATTTCGTGATTGTGGTTTTATTGCACTGTAGAACGATACCATTGTACTTTCGATGTCTATAGGCAATTTGATTGATTATCGTCGATTACACTTTATAGTTCTGTCTTTGCCTCAGCGTCCGCAGCAGGGAAGCCGTTCTCTTTCACTATCTGCGCAAAGGTCGCCGCCGACTTTTTGGCGCGACGCGTTCGCGCGGGATCGTTGAAGTCCACGTGGTAGAGTCCGAAACGTTCGCTGAATCCCGACGCCCACTCGAAGTTGTCCATAAGGGTCCAAGCGAAGTAGCCGCGTAAGTTCACACCGTCCACCTTCGAAGCTACGTTAAGTTTTTGTGGAATGGTGACAGACAAACAGATAGACAGACAAACAGATAAAAGATACAGATATGAAATATGTGAAAGGATTTGTGTTTTGCATTTACAGATAGACATGCGTGAATCACGTAAAGAATTATTATCATTTTCATTTTCAATTCATTTTCATATTTCTCAATGAAAAATGCATCAAATATAAAAGAAAATTCTCCATGATGTCCAGCCAGGATGGACAATGAAATATTTCAAAAGTATAAGACATGGTGGTCAATCTATGAAAGTTTGAATCTCTAAGTATAATAGCTAAATAATATGATGTCATGGCATGTTTACGTGTATGCCTAAAGAAAAAAAAAAAACATTTCAACAACTTGCATTTAACTAATACGTGATTTTCCATTATGGCTATATGCCCTCCAACAGAAGATAGATTGTAGCTATTCTCATTGTTGTTGTTTTATCATTCTGTATAATCTGACTCTATTTTGTGTTTTACTTCAGTGTGTTTACTTTTCGTTTTTGAATGATTCCACTAAATTCATAGTCATAGCGATTGTTTATTGAATAACATGCTCCACTGACATCAATATGGCTATTTCTGTTTTTTCGTGTAACGGGGAAAAAAATCCAATCTCTCCAATTAATTATAAATTTTTCTCTTGAGCCCATCGCCAATCTGACGAAATCTCCTGAAGGATGTGGGGGGGGGGGACTTTTAACTCAGATTAAGTCGTGTGAAAGTCAAGAATCTTATCCATCCAGTATCTAACCCCACCAACCCTTATCAGTAGTATCAATAACATAATAAAATATGTTACCGTTACCATATTTGAAAAAAAAAGCATGGAATATAATTGTGGTTGTCATTGTTACCTTTCAATGCCTCGTTGAGGTAAGCACGGTAATATTTGCATCGGAGCTCGTCGTCCAGGTTCATCGGACCGTCGGGCTCCGAGACGCCGTTCTCTGTGACGTAGATCGGTACGTCACCGTAGTTTTCTTTAACCCAGTTGAGGAGGCCCCGAAAGCCCCATGGAACGACCTGAAGAGATCACAAAAAAGCCTCGTATTGTTTCTTTTTCTACAGTGAAAAAAAAAATGTTCTCCTGTAATTTTACTAGGCTCTACCACAATCATGTTTCCTCTGACGAGCTAAGCCATTAGTTTGCAGGCACAAACCCTTGTTGGTCGTAAAGGAGTGTGTGCCAAAGCAATTCTTTCATATTCCCTCCACTGTAGCTGCTCCCAACAAGTACAGTGCCTATGGGACACTTTGTTGTTATTGTTGTTGTTGTTACTGCTGCTGCTGGTGGTTGATTTTAACGCGCGTGTCATTCAATTGTAAATACTTACGCCAGTGGTGCATGTTACTATTGTCTTTTCTTGTTGTTGTTGTTGTTCTTAGCGCAGAGTCCTTTACAACCAACTTAAAAGGGTTTGTGCCTGCAAACTACCGAGACATATAGATCAGAGAGCACGATTTTCAAGGAAACATGTGTTGTTGGCCCATCGTGAGTTTGCTTACAAAATTAAAGTACATTGCATTGCGTAGTCATGTGGTAGTACTTACACGTTTAGATTTCTGAACTTAAATATAGACGAATAGGGAATTCTTTGTTACTTTTTGATCTATTATAAGGTCAAATTTCCCAACTGTAATTAAGGGCTCTGAGAGAGGAGAGATGAACGTAAAAATATCAAGGCTGAATATGTCTGTATGTGACATGAGTTATTTGATAGCTATAGTGTCCATCTAACAAATCTTAAGAACGCAGGAAAGATACTTATAACGGCTTGCGCAATATAGGTATCGCATTGTTCTCATCATTTTGTGGTGCTATCAGTACTGATGTGAAATGACGTGTCACAACGAACAAACAAACAAACAAACTTTCCAGCCCCCAAAAGAGAAGCGTCGTGGTGACGATGTGCATGAGCGAAAATGAATGAATTATCGTCAAGCAGTAATAGATTCACACTGATCAATGTTGATGAGATACTAAATTGTTATTGGCTTACTTTGAGCCACTCGGAAGCAGCCTGGGGCCAGGCGGGGTCGGAGCTGAACTCGGCTTGCATGTCGTCGAATACTGTGGGCACGGGGTTAAAGATCGCCTCCTTATGGGCCACAAACCTAAAACAATAAGTGTTTTCGAAAAGGGGAAGAAAGAGGCAACGACAAGGAAGAAAAAGAAAACAAGAGAACGAGGGGCAAAGGAAAGAATAGAGATCAGAGAAACCAAGAATTAAAGAAAAGGGCATTTGACAAGAAGAAGAAAGGAAGGGGAGGAAGACGAAACAGGAGAAATAAAAGGAATCGAACAGAAACGAAAACTCCCAGGTATAACCTAATTGTGCAGTAAATTTTCTGCCGTGAACATGAGGAAATATCGCATGACGAATTTGTATTAAACACTTATACGCATTTCAAAATAGTGATTACTTTGTCTTGTTTGTTGTTGAGTAGCCCCTAAAATGATATGTCGTCTGACGAGCATTCCATGAATCTGCATTAATGATAATAATAATAATAATAATAATAATAATAATAATAATAATAATAATAATAATAATAATAATAATAATAATATAGTCTTATTTACCCAGGGTATTAAGCATTAAGCACATAATGATACGTATTTCAAAATGATGATTATTTTGTTGTCAAGTAGCCCCCAAAATGCTATGTCGCCTGACGAGCATTCCATAACACTACGTTGTGTACAATAGACCATAGACCAAAATCAATCACATAAGCCAGTCTTTTTTTTTTCTTCATATTATATCAGCCAAGAGAGCAAAATTGTACATTCTTGAAATATCACCTTCACCGTCAAATTGTGGCAGATATGTTGGACTGCAAACAAACTCTAAACAAAATGTCGGCAAAAATCGGTTACTGTCAATAATATCCAGCATATTCATCGATATGTCTCCTGTCATCCGGCATTTATTTTCTAATGGTATAAAGACATAGTCAATCATGGCAGTGCACCTCTCGTACTCCGGCCTACTCGTCAGAAACCTTATTACCATAAAACTACAAATATTACATATATTTTTTCGAAAACGCTTGGAAATGCCATTCAAACTGTATCATCATTACCTCGTCATAATACAAGCAATCAAACTTTGCTATCATTTCTCTTATTATTGTTGACGTCGATAACTGTTATGATAATGACATTGTTCTTTGTATTTGTGATGATTTATTGAATCAGTAGTAGTCAACTGTTCTTTGTTTCTATGGTTATCATCTTCAAGCGCAATTATGTTTACTCTAATTGTGTAGATTATCAAGCCTTAGTAAATGTGGCCATTATCATTACTGGTATAATTATTTCAACCGGAGAGTTTGGTTACCTGGTCGAATAGTGGTTGAGCCCGAAAAAGTCTGCTGTCCCCTTGATGAGTAGCTTCTCTTGCTCCGTGAATACGGGCAGACGAGATACCGTCAGTTCCTGGAGGGCGCTGAGGTTAGCAACGGCTTGCTTCACTACATCCGGGTAATCTCCTGTCAGTGTGATAGCAATATTCATAAAACCAGCAATTATGATTTAAAGAAAAATGGTAATGACGACAATACATAGTGTACAAAAAGAATAAAAAGATAATCATCCAAACAAAATGAGATCAGTAACAATAATCATAATAGTATCAACGTCATTATTGTTATTGTTACTTTCATTATTGGTATTATTGTAATCATTATTATTATCATCATCACCATCATCATAATCGAAATCTTATTTACAGTGGGTAAATGTCAGTGCTGTCTTCATACACCTTGGGTCGAGAACGACATGGTCAGTAAAAATATCATGTCCTAGGACGTTAACACTGAGCTGGACTCGAACTCCGGACCTCTTGTTTGAAAGTCCAAAGCTTTATCTGTTGTTTAACATAGGCCTACCACAGCGCTTTAAATCCCTGCGGACAAAATCTACTACATTGTGTTTTGTGAGCAAGCGTTGCTAGTGTGGACATGCTGTGTTCGTCATTCAGTTCATATGACTAGTCCCGCCTACCATTTCCGAAGATGGGGTTGGCAACGGAGCCGAGCTCGAACATCCGCATCCTGTCTGCCGCGGCCCTGTCGGCGGCGCTATTTGGATCGGCTGGCTCGGACCAGAACGAGTTGAACACGATGGAGATTTTCCCGCCCTGCTGGGGGCGATACTTCTGGTCGTAGGTATGCCAGGCGCGCGCATGCGCCTTAATCATGGTGTGCACGGCGCGGTAAGTCCCGTAGCCGGGACGAGTTTTTCCCGGAGCGAAAATCCCCGCCTCATAGCCTTGGATGGCAATGACCTTTGGTTCGTTGATGGTGAACCAGAGTTTGACCTACAAAAAGCAATTGGGATATGATATTTTGGCCGACCGATCTCTAAAAGTGTCCAGGAATTTGAACAACTTACATTATGATAAGATGCCGATGTTATTTTTGGCATAGATATTATAGGTAATCTGCCATCGTACTTTTACGAAATATGTTTTATATAATTATAAACGAAGGTTATGTAGAACCCTCTTTTGCGTGTTGTTATCTTTAATTTTTGACCTTGTTTAGTTTTGGTAACTTTGGATGTTATCTTAACATGGTCGATAAGAATTCCGACAATATTACAACTTCATTATATCACACACTTTTCACATGAAAGACGTTTGCGTGTATGCGTGTCTGCATGAGTGTGTGCGAGTGTGTGTGTTTGTGAATGGTAATCAAATCCATCTCAGCTGTTTGTATTCTTAGTTGACTGAGAGGAACTATCAAACTATTCGCACAACCTACAAAAGTATGACTACGACAAAACAGAATATGCTGTCACCAAGTAGGCTCTTACGATCGTTGCATTAAGACCCCGACGTCACAGACAACCATTCTGTTCTTTGTCGAATTGATAATGGTACATTGAAAGAAACAAAGTTGATCGATCAACTTTATTTCTTTCAATCTGTACCACGATGAACATCTTCCGTGCTATTGGTACATTCATTTCTTTCTTTTTTTTTACCACGTAAGCCTTCTTGACTTTCTAAGTGGCATTTTTCCTGTGTCTCTTTCTCTTCTCTTGTTGAGGGATATGCAAAAATATATTACATATTATATATTGTATATTTTATCATTAGTATATATATATATATATATATATATATATATATATATATATATATTCGAAGCAATTATGACGGATCAAGCTTGACATAGTCTCTCTCCGAGTCTGTTCACCTTGTCGCCGAATTCGTTGAAGCAGAAGTCGGCGTAGGCCTGGAAGTAGAGGGCCATCATCTCGTTCTCCCAGCCGCCGATTTCCTCCAGCACGTGCGGGAGGTCGAAGTGGTAGAGGGTGACGGCCGGCTGGATACCGGCGGCTAAGAGCCCGTCGATCACGGCGTGGTAGTATTTCAAAGCGGCCTCGTTCGCCTGAAGATCGAGTGGGGAAAACAATTCGTGCAATGTTAGTAATTGCTCGTCTATCATATTTTTTTTTTCATCTTTGCAGAAAAAACTAATATACCAAACAAAACAAAACAGAGTATTGTCGACATGCGGTAGAGCATAATCAGTACAGCCATTGTTGCCATAGTGATCTCAATCAAAGGCCTATAACTATACACACACACACACACACACACACACACACACTCAAATGGGGAAAAATATAAGTGAATGAATGCCTGGCAATAGAGATAGATACGTGTAACAAGTCAATAACGAAAGGAACCAAATGATTGAACAATACATCATCAGTAGGGCCTATACATGCACTAATAAACGTTAATAGGGAACTAATGAATTAAAGAAAGTTTTGGTCAAAAGTCATTATCATTGCTAAACCCACATTTGATAATTTTCTAGAACAAATGCACCTAGGATAGCTTTTAGCTATTATGAGCGTAAACAAGAAAAGGGATTCACGTTCGTCAGAATATGAAGGAGATCGATCAGCACTGAAACATAGAATAGAAATTACGTATTGTCATCCATAGTTTGCTCAGCCTTAACCATTCACTCAAATAATGAATACAGCTGAATTAGGACCATTCATCCTGATTTTCAAGGACCTATAGAAATGCGTATGTTTGTACTTCTATCCGTAACTTTCTCTATACGTTGGTCGATGTTCTATGTATTTTATTCTTTTGCATACCTTGGGATAATCATAATGTTTCTTTAAATGGAAACAAACAAATAAACAAAATAAACAAGCAAATACAGAAACAAACAAACAAGCAAACAAACATCGTACCTGAATCGTGAATCCAGTCGGGAAGATTCGCGCCCAGGAGAGGGAGAAGCGGTAGTGGGTCAGACCGAGTTCCTGTAGCATCTCGATGTCCCGCTGGTAGTTGTGGTAGCTGTCACAGGCCACGTCCCCAGTCTGATCTTGGTGAGTCTTCCCAGGGATGTGAGTGAAGACGTCCCACACGTTTGGACCTCAAGATAACAATAATTACAGAAACTACAATAAGTTTCTCACCGTCACACAACTATCATTGGATTTTGTGTTGTGTGCTGTGTGAGCATAATAAAAGATAGGTATATAACCATTATATTCGTTCCCTGTATCTCTCCTTAAATTATTCCTACATATTGTTATTTGAACATATGTTCATATTATGTTACATTCTGATCAAAACTTTTATTTTCTTTGGCGCCACCTGTAAGGCTGAAGTCCCCTTGGTAATAATGTATGAGCAATATCACTCAAGTAAAGGGTAAAATGTTATTAAGAGATATCAAATATATCAAATTGTCGTTGTCGTTATCGTTATCGTTGATGATTGGCATGATTATTTTTTTGGGAAATCGTAGTGTAATAGTAGTAGTAGTAATAGAAGTAGTAGCAGTAGTAGAGGTAGTCGCAGTAGTAGCCTAGGTAGTAGTAGTAGTAGTAGTAGTAGTAGTAGTAGTAGTAGTAGTAGTAGTAGTACAGAAATAGTTAGTTAGTAGTAGTAGTAGTAGTAGTAGTAGTAACAGAAATAGTTAGTAGTAGTTAGTAGTAGTAGTAGTAGTAGTAGTAGTAGTAGTAGTAGTAGTAACAGAAATAATAGTAGTAGGGGTGTAGTAGTAGTAGTGGTAGTCATGATGGTAGAGTAGATTTAGAAGTATTGGTATAATCATTATTATCCTTTTCACCATCGTTATATATCACCTCTAATTAGTCAATACCATACCAGTACTGTATTCGTCTTTATGGTAATTGCTCTCGTTTATTCTTTATGTATATTTTAAGTTAAAATACTACTCCAAAATTTAATGCCGCCTATATACCTTTTCCTTCCTCATCCCACGCCCCCTCGATCTGGTAGGCAGCAGTGGAGGCTCCCCAGATGAACCCTTCCGGGAAAGTGCCGTGGAGGAGACTGTCCCGCTCAGGGTCGTTAAAGATGTCTTGAAAGACAAACTCCCCCGTCGACGGTGATGCGGCTACCACCAGGAGAATGGTTGCCATGGCAACGAGCGCATTGAGACCAACCATGATTATCAAGATTGCTAGGCGTGTCCAGAGTCAGTCAGTCCCTTCAGATATATATCTCCTGTCCCAGACAAAGTAAAAAGGAAGAACAACAGAGGGCAAAGCAGATGAATAAAGGAAGAAGAGAGAGAGAGAAAAAAGAAGAAGGATGAAAATACAGGGAAAGAAAATCATTAATTGATGGTCTTCGGTTATGAATACACTCGACTTTTCACAGGAAAAACACCGTTGTCCTGCCGGACCAGTTCCACAAGCCAGGTATATTCATGGTTATCTGAGCCAAGAATATCCTCTACAAGGAATTCTCTGACGTTTTTAAAGAAAGTTTACTTTAAAGTTTTAAAGTAAAGTATACTGAATGCAAGAACACAAGTAGTCAATAGAAAGATATAAAGATGAAAGGGATATCTGTAGCATGCATACATCGCGGAGAAACGAATGTACAAAACTCCTTATCCATTTGTTAACGTTGGTACATTGTATAGTTTAAGGTCACCTCGGTGCCGAGGCGTGTTTTAGTAAGTCACCCAATCAACGTCTTGTCTTGAATATTTCACACTGGCAAAGTTTCAGCACGTTATCAATTCACGTCGTCTCCCTCGTCAAGGAGATCAGGCAAGATTAGATATTGTGAAAGTTAACATCTATTTTTTTGTCCCGTGCATAGCTTTCTCACTTGAAATCCGATTTTGAAGAAGCTTACATCTTTTTGATAGGTTGATCCTGTTCTGCCTTGTGTCCATGACCTCAGGCAAACTTGACACAATGCAGCATTGCAGTTTAGCATCAAGCACATTCTGCCCTGCCCCAAACGGTGCATTTTGTGTATGTACACTAATTTGGTACGGTGTATAGGTCTGACTCTTTTAGTTTGATATCGCAGAGTCCCTGAAAAAAAAAAAAAGTGTCTTGGCTCAAAACGTAGCGCATGCATTCCTGCATATTAATGACGGGAAAGTAAGAATTCTAAAATTTGAGAAAATGTACACTTTCTGGCCCGGTATATCAGATAGTTCTTATCCCTATTTCACATGTAATAATTGTACAGATGACGTCTGGATATTCATTTAACTGTCCCTACTCCAATCTGGTCACGTAGTATTTCCAGGGGTGCGGTCAAAGGTTATTTTAGTTCCATTGAGTCAGAATGGATTTATCGCGAGTTATCTGGCAAAGTCACAATAGCTCGAGAGACAAATCTGGCAAATATTAACCCCCTGTGCTGTCCTTTACGTTCTCCACAAGCGAAGATAGCCGATTCAGAAATCACAAAGTGTGCTTGAAATAGTCCCTCTATCTCACCATTGACAATATCACTTTGTCGAGCGATGCACAGATACATTATTTTATCAGCATGCCGCCGCTCTTACTTGTGGAAAAAAATTAGTTTATGGTAATGTAATGATTTGGTATTGTATCTTACAAATCTAATGAAGGGGTGTAGCAGTTTCGACGGGAATTAAATATCCCGAACTTCTTGTAAGTGTACTAGTGCTTGTCTTCTTATTTACAAAGTAAGAAGGCAAGTTGATTGTAAGCCTTAACTACCTTAAGAATGTCGTGCATGAATAGGCAGACACACAGTTTACATGTACAATGTACATCCTATTGAATGGTCTAAAATTAGCATTGATGTGTACCTTTCGCGTATAATTGCCACGTCATAATCATAAGAATGCATGCAAGTATCATCGTGAAATGTCATTAAATACAGATTTTTGCCTGCGGTATAGTAACACAGCCATTACCTACATGGGCATTGGTATTCTAGTATCATTCGGCTCATCTTCGTTCATTTATCATCTCCCTCCCTGCTTTCCTTTCACATCCCAATCCCCCTCTCCTGCTCTTTTTCTTCTTCTTTTTTGATATTGTTTCATACCAATCATATTTTACATTTCGTACATACGAATAATCTTCCTACATTTCAGATCAACTGCTTATATTTCTCTTTCTGACGGATATAGAAGTTATGTATCAATTATTGTCTTGTGCATTCTTTGAGGCATGGATGTTTCTACAATCACATGAGGACATAAAACTTTACATTTTTTAAGATAATGATAGAGAGAGAAAGAGAGACGAGGAAGAGGACAGAAAGAGAAAGAGAGAGAGAGAGAGTGAGAGATGGAGAGAAGAAGAGATGAGATAATACAACTTGCAATTTATCAATGTCGGATTCCCACTGAATAAGTCAAATTAATTACAGATTAAATCGTAACTCCTGTTGGCTATATTTACCACTAGCAACCACAGAAAAACATACAATCTCAGGCTAAAATGAAATCATGTACTCAAATGTGAACTACTTTGCTTTGCACATGTAAAAGAAGCCTCAACAGTGAATACACGATACAAAAATGCATCGAGTAAGTTTGTGTACAAAGAGTGCGTATAGAAAAAAAAAAATAGATAAAAAACGGAAAGGTGAAACTCCAGAGAATTGCATTACATTTATGTGCTGATTAGAAATTAGTTTTATTGTAACTTACCGTCTTGACACCTCCACGGGGAACGGCTCCTGCGCCTATGAAACACTGCTTGCTGAGCCAAGCCGTAGGTCGGACCCTTTGGTGCGGTGTAGTATGATATGGGATCACCCCCTGTTTGCTTCGAGGGTTAGCACTGATTATTTAAGTTCGAGAACTTGTTTACCTTCCGCGATAACTGGGATCATGGATCACCAACGACTCCCCTACATTACCAACGTTAGCATCTATTCCCTTATTTTAAACCCATAACCACCAAATAACGTTCACCAAAAATATCGCGAGACAGGAATTGATCTAATCAACAGTACGCATATTTGATATTCTTCTTCTCTTTTTATCGTTATTGCCGTTATTCTTATTGTAAATACATGTATTGTGTATGTGGTACTGTATTATCTTAAAGTATATGAAAGATGTTTTTCAGTCAATTTGCTGATACTGATTCTTGTAATCAGCCTTATGGAGCTAACCTCGATTACCATACGCTATTTGTTAACACCCTTTATCAAGATGTATATCATTTTGATTTATCAAAATATATGAAGCTTCAGGTGTGAGTTTGTTCAATTTGTCTCCCTCTACAAATCAAATTCGTTAAGATCGCAACTGCTGATCTGTAAATCAACAAACATGTCGGAAAAAAAGGAACCATTGGGACTCAAGCCTGGTTCACAAGCAAACTCTTGACGAGGACAGTGGCCTCAGAAATGAGAGTCTAAACAATATCTATTTCTAGAGGGAGACGATTCGAAGAAACTCACACCTGAACCTTCACCCCTTTGAAAAATATCTTTCTTTCATTTATATGAAGCTTATTCAGGAATGAGATTTCATGTTAACAAATGTGACTTGAATGCATCTTTTTCTTTCTTCTTCGTTCTCTCTCTCTCTCTCTCTCTCTGCCCTCCCTTTCTCCCCCTCTCTCCCCTACCCTCGATTTCCCCGCCCCTCCCCCTCTCTTGTTGATTCTATCTACTACATTGTAGTATCCTGTTCTTCCGTACAGTGCACTCCCTTTATACCAAACACAGTAGTAATGAAATGATGGTTACACGAAATACAAATCCAGATCATAAATCTATCAGCTCTATGCTTTTTTATTGTTCATACATTTTTTGTTCGGTTATAACGAAATTTTGATATAACAAAAGAAAACTGCTGGTCCTCAGGACTTCGTTACAACGGGAGTCCAGTGTACTTTAATATGGCATTCAGCTGATATTAACGAGCATTGGTGAATTACACGTACTGGTATGTCAGGTGAAGTAACTTAACAAAGATGATATATGACAAACACAAACGCAACAAAACAAAAAACTGAAGTGCACTGTTTTTAGTAGAGTCACAAAATAAATGTGAACAATTTATTGAACCAGATCCCATTTCTTCTTCTCTATAACAATCATAATATAGATACATCTTCATATTATCTTTAGAAATTCAATAATGCTACCTAGATTGTACAGTGTAAATGGCTCTTCAATGCGTAACAAGCACATTACAGTATTGCATAATTGTCGACCCCACACATACAAAGCCAGTGTCATATCACCATCAGTTGACACATATAATGCAGTTTGAACCACAATGTTAACTTACAGAGAGAGTACATCAAAGAAAAAGAATGAAATTTTCACTGAAATTGATCTTACGAACAAAATAAAAACAGATCTTCATGTATGCCAGCTTCTTAAAAAAAAAAAAATGGACACTAATGACAATCTCATGAATATGCATCATTGCCTCCACTCATTTGCATATGTGATTGTGAGTACAGTGGACTCCTGTTATAACGAAATCCTCGGAACCGGCAGTTTTCTTGTGTTATATCGAAATTTCGTTATAACCAAACAAATAAACAAGAAAAAACAAAGAGAGGATGATGTTGCGGCCCGAATATTTATTTCGTTGTAACCAGAATTTCGTAATTGCCGTGTTCATTATAACGGGAGTGCACTGTAATTTTATTATTGCATTCTCTTTTGTACTCTGGCAAGATGTCAGAAATTAAAGTTCAAATTCAATGAAACTTTCAATATTCTGTTGTATACTGTACTGATTTTCTCTTGTAGTTAAAGTCAACCTGAATATGAATTTATGGAATGTCTACACTGAAGCCCAAATATGTCATACATGAAAACATTTTTCCACCATCACAATAATCAGCCAGTACATTGTATTTGAAAACATTGGACAGAACAAGAAAAGAAATACATCAAAAACTTTACATAAAGTTGCAAACCTCAAAAGGACTTCACCACAATAGACTTCTAATGAAAAAAAAAAAGAGACTTGTTTCAAAACACTTCTTTTGATATCACAGGATTTTACTCACAATGTTTTCGCATCGGATTGTTGATAATATAACTAGAAGTTCCTCGTGACATAAAATAGAGCATTTTAGCTCCAGAATAATACATTTTCTGGTTATTCCCGAGAACCAAATCTGTTTTCCCTAGTGTTGCCCAACATATCATCAACTACTAAATGCAAATCATCAGGACTCCAAGTTGAGAAATGTGCACAGTAAAAATATGTGAACTCTTTTGTGTTAGAGCATCATCATAAAAATAAGAAATATCCTTATATCTACATATATTAGATTTACAGTAAATCAGCCTAGACTGTTCTTCATCAATTGATTCCATTCTAAACATTTCCAATTCATTTCTAGCACAGGGAAATCCTGTTACTAAAAGTAATTATGTCATAGGAGTAACCAATTTTCCCCTCATTACCAACAGTACCTCACTGTAAACATACTATTAAAAAGAAAAGAAAAAGAGGCCGGCTATGTACAGTAATGGACAATTCGATCAGGACCGCAAAATTAACATAGGTAGTACCTGACGTTTTAGTGGGGTTTCCCTGTATATCTTTTTGTTTTTTCCATAAGCATTCTTGTTGTTAATAATCATGTTTCTTTCCTGGCCCATTTTGCAGCGGCTGAACCATCTGCTGAACCATTGTCTAGCAAATATTTCTCATGTTAAAATGGGATGATCCCTGCAAGCTCTTGTCTCACATCACTTTAGAACCACTCCCGTAGAAAAGACTACAGACACCCATCTGGTGTAAGAACTGCACTGTGATTACTGCCTGTGATTACTGCCCAAAACGTGATTTTGTTTAAAGGGGCATTCCAGACAATTTTCATGATTTCACATTATGTAGTACATCGACAACTACATGTATAGATTTGTTGAATTTATTGTGATTCTTGAGCAGAGAAATAATACTTTCAAAAACGTTAAACAAATTACACTGAACAAGGATGATGACATAGAAGGCTCACATATTTCAGAAATGTAGCAGTGTACTTCCATAACAATACTGCTTGCTTGTGAGTTCACCTGTGTATAATCTATGCATGCCTTCTTCTTTTGTTCTGCTTCCTTGAGCCCCAATTCATGCATTCTTATGGTGAGGCTGCCATGTCATCATCCTTGTTCATTGCAATTTGTCCTAAATTTTGAAAATATTCTTATTCTTCATCCCAATTATCACAAATTCTGAAACTCTGTCCTCAGTATAACTAATTTATAGTTGTTCAACTGCAAAAATCTGAAAATCATCCGGAGGTCTCCTTTAAACACTGATTGCGTAGCATCTTGAGGCGATGACATCACCACTTTCTCTTATGTGCATGTTTGGTTTATGTCTGAGTTTGATGAAACTTCTACCACCCTCTTCACTGTATTTTATTTTTTCATCATATGCATTAAAGTCAGCTTGAATAAGATGTGGAATTGCACTTTTAATGCACACAACTAGGCCGTCTTCACAAGAGGTAGTCACAGAATGGAAATCAACACAGCTGGCAAGCTGAAGAAGAGATGAGTGAGGGGGTCGGACGAGGAACTTCTCTCGAGAAGTGCGACACGTGTTGGGAGTGGTCGAACCCCACCCCCCATCACTTGGGGGAGAAGGGAATCCTCCCCGATCTCTCCTTGTCCCCCTCCTCCAGTTTGAAGGCAGGATGGTACTTGATCTCACCCCGGTTGGTGGTGTACATGAGGGTGGGGTTGGGCGAGGTGGTAGAGATACTGCCCAGTGATGTGTATCTATGCAGTATGAGAGAGAAGAAAAGAATGTATGAGGAATTTTATTGTAAAGCAAGCATAGTCCATTCTTGCTGAGATAAATGCAATAAAAAGCCACAAAAAGTAAAGGAAATGATAAGAACATACAGGAATTTTTTTCATTCTTAACTACAGGTGTATAGAAGTATTTCTTTGTTGTTACAAGTGAAGGATCGCCGGCACAGTTTTATTTTGCTTTCTTTGATGATGGGCTTAAAGGACAAGTTCACCTTCATAAACATAAGGATTGAGAAAATGGAACAATATTAGTAGAACACATCAGTGAAAGTTTGAGGAAAATTGGACAATCGATGCAAAAGTTATGAATTTTTTTAATTTTTGTGTTGGAACCGCTGGATGAGGAGACTACTACAGCTTGTGAGTCATATGCGTACAACAGTATAAAGAAAATGTAAAAGAAAATTCAACATATTTTCACTTTTTTCGCATAATAAAAGAGCACTTGACTTGCCTCTTTCTAAAGGCAGGGGGAATAATATTACCCATAACATTTGTCGGTAACGAGTCAGGGGAATGTGTACTTTTTTCAAAAGATGGAATTTTGTGAAATTCTCTTTATATTTTCCTTATATTGTTGTACGCATGTGACATCTAAGTTATTCCTACACTGCAGTAGTCTTCTCATCCAGCGGGTACTGCACAAAAACTTCAAAAATTCATAACTTTTGAACGGATTGTCTGATTTTCCTCAAACTTTCAATGATGTGTTCTACTAATATTGCTACATTCTCTCAATCCTTATGTTTATGAAGGTGAACTTGTCCTTTAAATACTCTGAAATGTTCAAAAGTGGCACTTAGCTCATTTTGTGATGAAATTCTTAATTTGTATCAATGCAGTAGAACCACATTATAAAGAGACCCTCAAATAACAAGGCAACTCTAAACATTTCGTTTTGTGTTTTTTTTTACCCTAATACAGTGAGAACCCTTTTTATTGACAAAGGTAATTGTCATGGTGTTTCTAGGTAAGCATTATAACAAGGTTCTCCTCTATGTTGGCAAGTCTATAAGTCAAAAACTCTCAATATCTAACTACAAAAAAGTTTGGAAAAAAAAAAGAGAAGAGAAAATAAACGGGAAAATATCAACCGATACAAGGAAAGGGGATTTTAATTAATCCCTTCCAGAGAAGCTGGCAGTCAAAGCATTCAGGCTTTGGGTTCAGTTTGGAAATGCTTGACCACACAAGTGACCAACACATTCTCTTGTACATTCCACTTGGGATTTTTGAACATTTGTGTGGATGTAGCTTGCAGCATGCTCTTCAGTTCATTCTTGAAAACATTTCCACATTTCCAAGAAGCATGATTTGCCAAGCTTTCTTGATAGTTTAGGATTTCCTGTTTGTTTTCTTTTTCCTTCTTTCATTTTGCTGTTGCTCTTGATTTACCATTTCTCATATAATTTGATTTCTAGGAATAAGCAATCACATAAATTACAAGGTTCACAATCAAAAATCGAAATCAATCAAAAATAAAACCTTGAAGTTGTCCACCCTTAGAGTAAATGGTGAAAACTGCACCATTCACAAGAAATCTTGTGATAGTGTTTGCCTGTTTAGCAATCAATCTAATGGCTGCGACACATGATTTGATTACTTGTTGCACCAAAGTGCATTTTGCAATCTCTGCTATCATTTATCACTCCATCATGACTTCCAAAGTGTGAAAACAGGGGCACTGGAATGTCTAATATAAGACATCTTGGAGTTCATAAAATTTCTCGAGGGTTACAAGTTTCTTAAACTCTTTACAATTCCTGTTAGCGAAAACATATCTTACCCTTTGTCATACAGCCTACAGTAGGGCACGAAGAGCTCTCGTATGAATTGCCAAACGTCGTGGTAGCTCCAGAAGAGAATTGGATTGACCCGCATGTAGTCCGGCCATCCTTCATCCGTCGGCGCAAAGAAGCCTAGACTTGCTGTAGCACACAGTCACAGAGTAGAGAAACTGATTAAGCAATTCAGGACCAGTCACTGCAAAAGGTCACTGAACAGTACTTTCAATCTCTTTGTATTTCTTTCTTTCTCCAGCCTCTATGATTTCCAATAATGTACACACATATTGTACAAATTTGTCTCACTCTAAAGATCTCTAAAGATGCCATCATATAATTCTATATTTTTTAATGGACCCAAAATCTGGAATGCTATTCCGGTCTAATAAGACAAAGTTCATCGCTGAATGTGTTTAAAAGAAAATTAAGATTGCATGTTTTAAATCAGTATGCCGAAATGGTGTGATAAACTTTTCTCTTATATAACATGTCAGTGTGTGTGTGTATGCGTATGTGTGTGTGTATTATTTCATAAGGAAATGTATTTGATCAATATTTTGGTATCTTATAAATGGAATAGTATGGGGACAGGACTTTTATATAAGGCAAGCCTTTCTGTCTGTCTCCGAACACTTTCAAAGGTATTGTGTATTTGTGATGTTATACTGATGCTTATTGTGATCATTCTTTTCTTGTTATAGTATGGTGTTGTCAATTTTCTGTATTTTTTCTCTTGTTTTTATTGAAAGTGTTGAATAAATCTGAATCTGAAATCTGAATCAATGACAGGATAGAATAAAAGCTTGATTTCCCTTTTATTTGAAAGGAAAATTTGGCCAATTTTTTTGTAATCAAGTGAGCATAGGATTTTGCCATTAAAATCAGCAAACAGGCAAAACATTAAAAATATCATGTAATAGGGAATATCATTTCTGAAAACAGCAGCTTTCAATCTTGAGAATTTCTTTGTGTCATTTTTTGTGTGTTTGTTTTTGTTTGTTGTTGGGTTGTTTTTTTTGCAAATTGATGGTAACCACGAAGCATTCATCTGTTCAATCTACAAATTTTTTATGAAAATGTGAATGAGTATATCATTGTTAAATACATAAACATTTTATCGAACTATAATTCCCATTATTAAGCTGTCAGATGAAGGGAAATGTCCTATTACCCAGGTAAAGCCCTGTAAAGGACTATGCAGTAGATTATATCACACAGAGAACACACACACACACACACACACACACACACACACATATACAGTACAAGCTGTTATTTTCAAGAATTTTGCAAATCACTGTTGGACCATGAATTTAACAACACGTGAAAATATCTCGAAGTGACAGGCATTGGTGCACTTATGCATAGCATCGGAGTCAAAATCATGAAAACAATATTTCTCTAAAGTGCTTGCGAACTTCTCATTCGCGAAAATATATGTATGCCAAAATAACAGCTTATAAAGTATGCACACAAGTACACACACATGTAAAGGCACACTCAATTTAGTACATGTGTATACCTGAATATGGATCCGTGTTCCTCGTGCCCATCAAAACCGCTTTTATCTTGGGGTGGGACTCCTTCATCTTCGAGAGGGCGCCCTTGATCGGCCCTTGTATAAGAATCGTCTTCAGATTGTACCTGTGTAGGCATCAAGGGATGATCAAGGCATGAATATGATTATGGTGTTTGGTTAAGTCAGTTCACAGTTACCAATGGTCTGCAAAATCCTCTGAACAACACATATTTTAAATCATGGATTGATCTCTCAATTAGTGGACCAATTGAAAATAGCCAAGCAGAAAGTAGCTATCTAAATGTAAGTGTAGCATGAAAGGCTTTTGTTAAGCCATTCTTTCCAGGATCCTGGTGTACCAGGTTTTTTGTAGCATCAACTTACATACGGGAACCTGGTACACCAGGTTCCCGAAATGTAGACAAGAGTGTCTGCATTTGAAACCTAAATTCATGTTTATTTGTATCAAACTGAGTAGATAAATTACTTTACTCGAAAGTTTCTGCTATATACATATATATATATATATATACATACATACATATATATATATATATATATATATTTATTTATATATACATACATATATATATATTTTCATTTTTAATTGCTTGAAATTTAGGATAGTTTACCTTTTACAACTACATGTAGGTGTGTGGTTACTTTGCTGCAAAACTATGTGAAGACCTATGTAGCAATCCGGGCTGAGCTCACTAGATTTTGACTTTTGCTGACCCCATTCTTGTTCCTTTATGGTGCATTACTAATTAATTTGAGGGCTCCGTGCACGCTCTATTCATATCCAACGTCTGATCAATATTCATATCCAACGTCTTATCGATATTCATTCTCAGTGATACACATAAGTTTCAAGTGAAGGTCTACAATGACCTTTATCAACAAATGAAATGACGTACGGGTATTTGAGCCCTTTAGAAGTTAAGCATGAAACATTCCGTGGAAGCAGAAATCTTGCTACAAAGGGAAAAAGGTCGTATAAATGCTATGGCTGAGGTGACAGGCATGGGGGGGGGGGGGGGAGCTGGGTGTTAAAAGAAGAAACCCATAGGAAGTAAAGATATGGCAGAGAGGGAGCTAAAAAATTCTCTTCAGTACAGAATTATTATATCTTGAGATATATTTTTAATTTCTGACTTCATTTCAAACATATATCTTCCCTTTTCACAGCTTTGCCTTTTCCATCATATACATTACATACACCTTTTTCCATGCTATGGCTGAACAATGCTTGTGTGCAATACTACTCAGAGTAAGGTCTTGACAAGACAAGGAAAATGAAGATAGTGAATATATTATTAAGTCCACTATACCTTAGTATTGATTCCTTCACAAACTCATCGACTTCTGGGAATGTACCTCTGGGATGCTGAATATACAGGACCTGAAGCTGACCCTTGTAATCTGGATATTTCCTGGAGATAAAATGGGAGAATATATATGAATATAGGAATACATGAATACATTCATAATTTCAGGCGGATAAACAAATAAATGTACATAAACAAAGGAATAATCACACAAATTATTCATCAAATTTAGAGGGAATAATGCTAAATGAATACAAAGAAATACAAAATCTCATCAAAAGTATTTAAAAAAAAATATGTGCAAGAACAGGAAAAAAAGTTAAGAAATGTAGACGCTTCTGGAAACTGAAGGAAAAAGTGTAAGTGTGAAAAAATAAAAATGAAAATGTGTTACAGAGCTAAAACTGCATCTTTGAATACTGTTTTCGCGAGGGTTTAATTTTCATGAATTTCACTAGTTTCGGGCTGAACGCCAAATTAAAAACATGCGAAAATATTACCCCGTCATACCTTATGTACAAATTGATGACAAAATGCATCCAACGCTGGATGGACCAACACGGCTGTTACACCGGCCAGTACATACACATACTATCCTACTAGTACGTACGCTACGGTGCGACCGATTGTGGAAGTGCAGTACGATGCTAACCTTGTATGTGCAATCTCAGTGCTACGAAACTGCGACCAGCGCAGCAGCCCCATGCGCATAGTGTAATGGGGCTGCGGACTGTAGCATTTAGGATCATGACAGGGTAGTATCGCGGATAAATATCAACTTAAAGTCGAAAAATTTCTTCAATTTGAAGACTTACCAGGGAAGTTGAAGTATTGACAACAGGGTTCGTGCAACGTTTGGTTCTGCATATAGTCCCTTTCTGTTTGAATTGATGACTTAATGTGACTCAGTCGAGAGGAACCTGGGAGAGCTTGAGAGCCACACTGAATTGACGGCCAGCGCATGTGCACACATCACATGCGCACAAATTTCAAATCCATTGACCGGATAAGATGTCTGTGTGAGCATGCGCTGGCCGTCAATTCAGTGTAGCTCTCCCAGGTTCCTCTTGACCGAGTCACATTAAGTCATCAATTCGAACAGAAAGGGACTATTGGCAGAACCAAACGTTGCATAAACCCTGTTGTCAATACTTCACCTTTACTGGTAAGTCTTGAAATTGAAGAAATTTTTCGATTTCAAGTTGATATTTGTCCGCGATCCTACCCTGTCATGATCCTGAATGCTACAGTCCGCAGCCCCATTATACGCTATGCGTATGGAGCTGTTGGTTGCAGTTACGTGCTACGTTACCCTACTTGTACGCAAATGAACACTGGCTCCGAGCACCGGTGGTGAGGCCAAGGGATGTATGTAAAACTTTCGCTAGCGCTAGCGCAGCAGCTCTGAAACGTTGTCGTCTACATCTATTTGTTGCAACATTTGGTAGGTACTTGTAAATGCCGTGTGTGAGTGTCTCACTGCAAGTTCCCGTAATTGTTTCATTTTATAAATCTTCTACTGTGTCTTTTCTATTGTCATGTTTGGGAAGTCACGATGCAAATGGAAAAGCGTTACGAGTACGTTGGCAAGTGTTTGAACGTGTTTCTCGTGCTTGGCAGTAGACCCTACTACTACTACGCGAATTTGACAACACACGAAAATGCCACTGATACTGTGATTCGCGAAAATATCTGTATTCGAAAATATTGGCGTATACAGTATGTCATGCCAGAATGTCTTCTCCAAAAAGTAATAAACCTACATAACTTGCCTCTTTACTGGTATTTCAGCATGTCCTGGAAATTAATATTAAGTTAGAATGATGAATTCAACAGTTTGGTGACACTACAAAACAATCTGTGATAATTGTCCATTGTTCTAGAACAAGCCGGGATATCTGACTCAGCACAAACAGCAGGTATGGAAATGACTTCTTTTCTTCTTCTTTTTTTCCCCCTTACCTTCTTACAACAGCATGGAATAAATGCACGAGGGCAGTACAGTCTTTCCCACCGTTAAATCCTGCACAGATCTCCTCAAGTTCATATTTCTCCAAGGCTTCTTCTAGAACTGGAAGATGCAACACAAGAGGACATGCAGCCAGATTACAATATATTCATAATATGTGTATGTATGGGTGTAGTATGTGTACAAGCACACATGTATGCATATAAAGCAAATACACTTTACAACCACATGCCTGTTTATAAGCTGTAATATAAGCTGGTCAGAATCACTGCACGTCAAAGATTTGCACCATGTCTTGACAAAGTAGTCAATATTGGTTTTACAGTATATACATTCATATCATACAACATCATACGATTTATAATGAAATCATTACACAGATCTCCACTTTTAGCACACAGGCTCACACATAAATTGATTATTCGCATGTGGGGCAAGCTTGCGATGTATAAAGCCACACTGGGGCTAAAATACAACAAATAGACAAAACTGCCATATTTTCCTTTGACCTCTCCAAACAGGCTTTACAACATTTACCCTTTAGCCACTGAAGATTCTGTACGTAATGTTCACTGGAAGTCACCGCAATATTGCTCTCATTTCGACAATTTGCAAAATCACACAAAAAAGCTCACTGCATGTTTAACTTTGTCTATCATAACTTCTGTTTATTTGAAAGCCTAAGACTTTACACAGAGAATGGTATGTCACAGAATTCATTCTGATATACATTGGTTGACCTTTGACCTTTTTCAATTATATCACCATATATTCTATATGAAAGCAAAACCAAAAATGGTGCAGCACAAAACTACTTTTAAAAAAAACAACAGAAGGTCGGTTTCAGACATTTCAGTGACAAATGGCAGTCCCATTTTGTATGTGACAGCCAGCTTGTCTGTTTGTTTTTTTTTTTTCATTTGTGCTTTGTCTCGGTGTTATAATTTAGCTTATCTTTGTTATACTGATTCAAATGTGTTTTCTGTTTACCCATGTACACATGTCTAAATGCCTAATAAATGATAAAAACTATAATAATTACATATGGTATAATAATGGGTTTTGGAGTGGGTATGGCTTGTCCTATCCCAACAGTGTCTCAGCAGTCACTGAATCAGAGGCTGTCACAAGAAAGTGAAGTACAATGTATTTAAAGGACAAGTCCACCTTCATAAACATGTGGACTGAGTGAATGCAGCAATATTAGTAGAACACATCAGTGAAAGTTTGGGGAAAATCGGACAATCCGTTCAAAAGTTATGAATTTTTGAAGTTTCTGCTCAGTCACGGCTGGATGAAAAGACTACTACAGTGTATGACGTCATATGCGTACAACCATATAAAGAAAATAACAAGAGAATTTCACAAAACTTTCCATTTTTCTCACAGAAAGTGCACATTTCTCGACTTGTCTACTGACATATGTTAAGGGTAATAATATTCCCCCTGCCTTCTGAAAGAGAGCAAGTCAAGTGTTCGCTTTGTTATGCGAGAAAAGTGAAAGTATGTGAAATTTCTTTATTCTTTCTTTATATCGTTGTACTCATGTGACATCACAATCTACAGTAGTCTTCTTATCCAGAATGAGTGAGCAGATACTTAAAAAATTCATAACTTTTGAACGGATTGTCCGATTTTCCTCAAACCCTCAATGATGTGTTCTACTAATATTGCTGCATTCACTCAACTCACATGTCTATGAAGGTGAACTTGTCCTTTAATACAGATGATGCACAGGTCTAGTGCATCAATTGGAATTGTGTGCATAAGGTTACTAGGGAATGCTTAACACACGCAGAGCTACCAAGTCTCACGCATTCTGGGGCCATCTCACGATCTCACGCATGGCACCCATTCTTCTCACGCATCGGGCCAAGTCTGCAACTTGGGCCTATAATAATGAGCCTAGCTCAAAAGATAAAAGTGATAGTTGCAAATGAAGGTATATTTCCCTTATTGTCTTTCAAAATAAGTAAAAAATAGTCACTTAAGTATGCACCTGTAAGCTCCCTACCGTGGGAGGCCACAGGGAAAAAAAAAACCCTCCCACACCCTCGCTCGCATGCACATTCGCATGCCGAGATGCCGAGTCATGAAAATCTCACTCATAAATTTTTTTTGAACTTGGCATCCCTGCACACGAGGCGAAGCCAAGTGGGTTTAGGCTAAATTTCATAGTTACCGAACACACACTACTTTGACTGATGCAAAAAAAGACATGTGCGTCATCTGTGTTATAGAGCGGGGACAATTTTCTTGCCAAAAATCTAGTTTTCAATCATTGTTACCTGATGGCAAATTTATTGAATGCATTTCCTTTTAGCTTGCCATAGACGAAAGCCCAAAAATCATGCATCCAGTACTTCAAAACTATGCATCCAGTACTTCAAAACCATGCATCAGTATACAAATGACGCACAGGTCTGAGCGCGTCAGTCGGAATTGTGTGCATAAGGTAACTATGGAAAGCTTCACCCACGAGGCGAAGCCGAGTGGGTTTAGGCTAAATTCCATAGTTACCGCATGCACACTATATTCCGACTGACGCACGAAAAGACATGTGCGTCATCTGATTTATAGAATGGGTAATTTTCTTGTCAAAAACCCAGTTTTCTATCGTGTTACCCGATGACAAAATTACTGGATGCATTTCCTTTTGGCTTGCCGTAAAGGGCATGCATACCCGTTCTTACCGTTTTTACTGGATGCATGGCCAGCCATGCATCAGTTTTTACTGGATGCATGGCCAAGCTGAGTGCGCGAACGCTTGCTTTAGTGCGCGAACCTTTGTTACAAGTACGCGTACTCTTGCTAAGTGCGTGATAACATGTTTACCACTGTGACTCAGCGTGCGGCCAGTAAAAATGAACACATAGCTCTCGACCAATCAGATCGCAGGATTCTCGCTACCCATTCTATAATAATCATTGGGTGCATGGCAAAAGAACTGGATGCATGATTTTTCAGCCAATAGGCATCTCATACTCAGCCTGAGTATGCGTACCTTTGTTACAGGTGCGTGTACTCTTGCTACAAGTGCATGATATCACGTTTACCACTGTGAGGCAGCGTGTGGCCAGTAGAAAATCCACACACAGTTCTCGACAAATGAGATCGCAGGATTCTCGCTACCCATTCTAAATAATGTATACCAATATCTCATAAATCTGTCTTCCATCAATTCAAATCTCACCTCGTACAGCTTCGTGCACCTTCTCGGAGAGCGGCCTCGGATCGCTGCCTTCGCTGGCAAGACTTGTGGACGGTACGTCGGTGTCCTCCGCGGCATCACTCGGGCGGGGCACAGGGGACGACACAAGATTGTACACGGCCTCCGGCGCTCTGCCGACCGGATCGTCATCGAACTTCACCACGTGTTCTGATGGAGGAATGCATAAGTATAGTTTGAAGGTATTGAGCAATACTCCCTAATACAATCATGCATGTGACTCTGCATCACACAACCCACAAAAAGTCACCTCACTGATTTTCCAGTAGTAATGATTATTCTCCTGCACTCCAAGAGCTCCTGATATACTCAACAATAATAAGTAGTTTTTTAAATCAAAATGGAAAAATGCGTTTTGAGTCTGGATTTTACTGTAGGGGATTTCCTGATTTCTAATGGTAAGTTATACCACAGTTTGGGAGCTGCAAAGCAAATGCTTAGTCTCCTAATGTCATTTCTATTTTTACATGTTGATGTTTGTAGGAGAATGTCTTTAGGCCTGAAGATGGTATTTTGGTCAGCTCGGCTGATTTTAATTTGTCTATGTTTCCTGAAAAGGGTGATAAAAAGTCAAAGATTAAAGGTGTAAAATTAAGCATCCCCACAGGTCCCACGAGAAGATGTTATTTCTAATCTTGTCTATTTGATGAAAGAAATCTGATTTCACCTTTCAATATCCATGAAGAAGTGCCTCATCATTCTACATCACATTTCAACCATTATGAACTATTGGGCAGTGTGATATCTGGTCAATTACTAGCCACGCTTGAGAAATACTTCCAGTATAGAACCCTGCCCTTTGACCCTTAACCTGTTCTAAATATCTAAGTATTAAAAATAAGGTGCAAATTTTCTGTTATTTTCAAAGGTGCATCCTAATTTGTCTCCTTCTGTGAAGTAGTTCTAGAACTCACTTCTTTGGTATCTGTGATCTCTTGACCTTTTACCCACATAGCCAATGACCTGTGCATTTACTGTCAGTGGCTATTGTGCATGCGACCTTTGACCTACCCTGTGGAAGCATGGCAAGGAGCTCACTATGAGCTTGGTCCAGGATCGTCTCGTCCTCGCTCTCCAAGATCAACTTTACTGAGTAGTAGCTGCCATGGAAAATCAGACAAATAAACAGATTAATAAGGTAACTCATTCCAGGATAATTCATTCCTAACTACGGTATTAATAAGGTAATTCATTCCTAACTAAGATGTGAATCAATTGATCAACATGTTTAACTCACAATGTGCTTAAACCAACAACAATTTGGGACCATGAAAAGTATACAATTAAACTTTAGCCTAAGGATCTGAATTTTGTGGAAGTTGATCTGCCTCTACTACTTGTGTGGGTAGCAGCTGCAATGGAAATCAGATGATCAACTTGACAGGGTCCATAAATGAAATTCCAACCCAGATTTGAGTGGTTCCTTGTGTACAGCTAAAAAGAAAGACCCTCGCCTATGTCAAATAAAATTGGAAATGAGAAGAGGGCAGTGTCAATAATATGCTGAAAAAATGAAATATGATTTGAGTGGATGTTTCCTTTTTATTCCTCTTAATTGGAAAAGCATAAACGGGAACTCAATTTTTTTTTGGTGGTAAGTCAACATATTCAGGATCTGAAAACGTGCATGGTTAACCATGTGATAAACTGAAGATTATGCTTAGCAGCTCCAACAGCATAGATATGCCAAGAGAACCATTACCATTTTCAAACAACAACAAAAAAAAGGGAGAGACTTGAAGACAATTTCATCAAACTCCTACAGAAATACCTGCTGTAATTCTCCTTTCAGTTACATAAAAATTATGGTATCACCTCTAGAGGTGAATTAGACCCCAGTTTCCCCCTGTTAGACCCCAGTTTCCTGCACTCTTTGTAGTTGTAAGCTTTTCACCCCCTTATTTCCCTCTTTCCCTAAGAGGTGCCCACATGATACAAACCTAGTCTTTTGAGAGGGTACCTCCACTTTTTTTTTTTTTCGCAGAGTGTATATAGAATGTATGTATCTTTTTTGTACTGATCATGTAGACATGAACATGTTGTTAATCCTGTCTGGTTATGTATATTCTGTTACTCCCATGTCAATCTCATAATATTGTTTCTTGTACATTCTGTTGGAAAGAAAAAGTGAAAATAAAGTTTGAATTGAATTGAATTGACCAATTTACTAGTAATTATTATATCTCTCATGTAAAGCTTCTTGCAATATGATTGTACAGAGCATGAAAAGGGGGTAGATTTACTAGAAATCTACGAGCAGCTGAATGCAGTGCAAAGGCTTACATTATCTAGCGTGATATAGTACATTTGGGAAATCACACTTAAAAGAGATGGCTAGTAACTGATCAGTGGGAATCAGTGGGAATGCTGGAGGGTGATTGTTCCCATCCTTGTGGGATTCATTTAAGAGTACATTATATATCTATTGTTGTGTGAAAATAACTTGCTTCAGAATGGTCTCATATTTAAGTAATGTGCAGTTTAATGTTTCCAGTTTAGCGTGCCTGGTCAGTGACGGGGCATTTATCTGCACATTACTTGAATATGAGACCATTCTGAAGCAAATAATTTTCACACAACAGTAGATATATAATGTACTCTTAAATGAATCCCACAAGAATTGGAACAATCATCCCTCAGCATTCCCACTGATTCCTACTGATCGGTTACTAGCCATCCCCTTCAATCCACGATCTGCACGAAATCATGATTCTGTGATCAATATCTAAATTTCTCACATTAGAATGTAAGCAGTGGGCATAGTAGCGATATTAGCTTGCTAGCTAGTGTGGTACATACGGTGGTGCCAGCATGACAGAAATCTGTGGTGTGATGACGTGTGTATGTGATCAATGCAATTCAGCTCAATTGAAAAATTGACTGCTTCAAGTAACAGAGCAATTTCGTAAATTGCAGCAAAAGTACAACATATCAGGTACGGATTAGGAATTATTTTAGGAAACAAAACCCGATTTTGAAGATGATCTGGATCACGAAGCCGCTCTAGGCCTACTTCTAATGTCAGTCCTTGACCTCCTTCTCTTGCAGTTCTACGCTGTAGCTCGGATCAATATGGTGAATACACGGCGGCCTCTTACATTACACAGCGATGTCATTCACTATGCGCTGCATGCACTAAGCTGCTGCACTGCCACGGCCTAGATTTAACGTTTAGCCTCCACATTTCCAAAAGGGAACCTTATCATCACTCTCATAAAATGCTCGAGAGGGATATAAAACAAATATCGACTGCTTTCTTTCGGGTCATGGTAAAACTATTTGCCCTCGATGATTTCTCAATAGTGTCATGCCCCTCGACTTCGTCTCGGGGCATAGCAATGTTGGGAAATCACCTCGGTGGAGATAGTTTTACCATCCCTCTCTGAAGCAGTCGATATTTGTATACTAGTGATTTCTACTACTCAAAGCAGTCCCAGTGTTCTGTGTGTACATGGAAATAAACTATCCAGATTCAAAAAATAAAGAAAAAAGAGTCAATGCACCATTATACTTGTGATTCTCACCTATGGCTAAGCTTTGGGTATGATCCCAGGCGTACGATGTCCTTGTACTTGGTGTTGAATTGATTGAGGTAGGGCGCCACCGCGATTTCGTGGGTGCTGATGAAGATCTTTCGGACGTAGAATTTGACCTGTGACCCCTGGAAGAGCTTCTCCTGGAAAGGACGAGAATGAAATCTTCAACCCATAAAATATCACAATCTGGGAAATTTGGTGACTCTCAGCAATCAAGGCCATACAGCTGAAAGTGAAATTAATTCATCATTTTATGTCATGGCTAATAATTCCAGCATAGGTAGTACTGATTGATAGTTTGATAGGACTTGGAAAATCTGACCATGACATGACCCCTCCTAGATGAGGATCGATAGAGTTGATATAATGTCCCTGCGATACATATAGCCTGAACTTCTTGGCATTAGGGCCTTGAAGTAAGCAATAGATCTGACACAATGCATACAGCTATACAGTGCATACCGTAATGCACTAGTACCTCAGTCGGAGCTACCGTAACTAGTATAACAAATTCTGAAAGCTGCGTGACAGTCGAGCTCGTAGTTGGCAGCAATCTAAGTAATGAAGTTGCAGCACTTCCACAATTACTGGTATTCCGGATGAAGATTATTTAAGAGAATTCACAAATCACACTAGAAGATGTATCGTTTGTTTGTTTGTTTGTTTTTACTTTTTGTTTTTAATAGGGGATTGTTGTTGTTGTTGCTTTTGTTTCATGTATGTGTTCGTTGTTTTTTTGTCACAGGACATATTTGTTTCACTACATAAGCAGTGATATGAACTTTAATATCATGCACAATATATCCAAAAGTTATACAATTGTACTTCTACTTTATTACAAATATGATTTCTCGGTCTGCCATCAGGAGTCACATTTTCTGGGGTAGAAAGTCCCTGATACTAACAAACCAACTTGCAAAGGATTGTAGATTGAGAAATCCATTTTAATTGGCTGAAAATATGTCTGCTTATTAAAAAATTCCATCAGAAATGCATCCTCTTTTCAAAACACCACATTAAGAAAGTTTGCAATGCGTCAATTAACCTCTTCACTTTCTCCATAAATAATGGGATGGATACTGCTTATAACAGAGCTATCAATAAAGATAATCATTAAATGGGGAAATCTACTGGACAAAACAAGAGTTGCAACTGAGAAAACAAGCACCTGTAACGACACAAAGGCGGCTTCTAAGAGCTTGGGGATGCCAGGGAAGATGTAGACGTTCTCCACTGAGATGAGTGGGTAGAGGTGTGGCTGTCCCGTCTTGAGATTCTTGCCATACGTCAAATTGCAGTGCTCTGGGACCTGAGTGACATTTACACATGAAAGTGAATCAATTTAAGTTTAACTCAAGTCTACCTTCAATACCAAAAGAGTTGAGAGAACATTTGCATATTTTGAATATTATGAAATGTGTGCCTACGGTTGATTTTCCATCATTTTTTATCTTAATTTGGTCTGCTTGCTAACTACATGTGGCACATCCACTGCTGTACTTTCTTTTCTGATTCTTGCATCTGCTAGGGCGCCATCAGTAGTGATGACTACTTTCTGCAAAGGGCATGGGAATGTAAAATGTTAACAGCAAGTACAGTATCCAGTTGAGAATCAGGCACTTAAAGAAATTTGTGATGATTTGAGTTACTTGTGCTTAACTGGTAAAAGATGAATAAAAAATATGCATTAACAAGATTACTTTAAAAAAGTAATGACATCAAGTAAATTGTCAATGTTGTACACTGTTCCTCACATTAAATGCTCTCAATCCTAAAATCATTTAATGCTGAATCAGTATACTTTTCTGTCCTTTTTTTTTTTTGCATTTTAAACACACAATAAAACCTTATTGAAAAATACATCTTTTACAAAGTCAGTCCATAAAATAAGGGATAATTTTACAGCCTGTTCTTTGGAAAACGTCTAACAATGAACATGGCTTTGAGGAGACACAACCCCAGAAGACAACTGCATGGTGTAGAAATTAAGTTCACTTCATTTCTACCTGCAAACCTATCAACTACCTGTAGTCTTCAAAATGATATGACAAGATGGCATAGAAAATGACTGTACACCAGATAATTATCTCTTTTCTTTTATTCTAATCTCTTCAACTAAAGATCAAAGCAATATGCAAACATAGTCTTATCTTGCAAGAGCCATGGTCCAGTACCTTCTAAAAGATTAACATTGGACCACAGGGCACCACCATATACATTCAACGATTGGAACACACACACACACACACACACACACACACACACATGCACACATGACTGAGGCAGGAGACGATTTTACTATTGTGCTGGCAATGCACTGTCAGAAACAGTCCCAACAGGATTTTGAGACTGGACATGGGTTCACACTGTTCTGTATCTCAGTATTTGTCTAAAATCCAGGCACAGGGATTCTTCCACTTTCCACATTTTGTGAACAAGTAACATAAGTACGATATTATCAGTTTTGCAACAAGACTGTCTATATAAGTGGAAACCATGCAGCGCCATGTGATGTCTGATGTCTAGCATGCTGCCTACATCACTGAACATAAGAATTATTCTACAATATTCCCCCCCCCCCCCCGACTCATGTGTAGTGATCACTGGAGTTGCTTGTACACTGTGTAGAAAGGCAAGTTTGTCTGCCTCAACACTGTGTAAACTAGAGACTGTGAAGCACTCTGAGAGCGCAGACCTCCACCAAGCACACAATCGCCTGATTTCCCAGTATGAAGCCTTTTGTTATGTCATCAACTTCTAGCTGCGTGACATGCCTGATGTCCCCCTAGCAGACACTAGAGCATGGACTTCAGTGCACGTATATATGCAAACCTAAAAAAATGCACAGTTTGAACTCCCAAGTTCATTGACCCTACCTGCTAAAATATCCAAAATCCATCATAAAGTCCATACAAATTCCCATATCACTACCAAAATTGAACCATCTGTTCCTTGTGTCATTTTCAACCTTTCCTGTAGGTTTCATTTGAATCCGTTCACGAAACCGTTCACAACTTTTTGAGTTACTTTGCACACAAACAAACAGACAAACAAACAGACAAACAAACAAACAAGTGCTGACAAAAACATATTACTCCTCCTCCCTTGGCAGAGGTAGCTATACATGTATTTCGGAGGAAAGTTGAGATAGTTCAGGTAGCCACTCCAGAAACTTTGCAGCACCTCCAAATACTATGAGGGCATTACAGAGCTCTGCACAGACACCCTACAGCAGCACAGCAGCTATGAATTTGACAAACTTACCAGAGCCATTTTCATTTGTGGAGAGTCAAGAGCACTGTCGGCTCCAAAGTAGTCCCGACAGATCTTGACCAGTTCCGGGTGGGGGATGATCTTCTGCCCAAAGGCCTTTGCCACACCTGCATTACAGAAATGCACAGTGGAAATATACAGTGTAAAAACTAAGGCATGCTGACTGCCAAAGTATCCTTCGTATAGGCCCTAGCATAGAGTATTTTGTGGGTAAACTATTTTGCACATTTGGGCTTTCACAAGAGGTTAAAACTGCCATCAAAAACCACAGTGCTGAAATAATAAATTAGAACTATCCTGTTTCAGGAAAAAATCATTGATTTCCCAACTTGGAGATGATATACAACTAATTTTGTGTTCTGGAAGGCAATAAAGCTGTATGTGACCCGCTACAACAAAAGGATTCTAAGTCGAGGGAGGTCGATTTTCTAAAAATGACATGACATTATTCCCTTATTCTTCTGCTTTAATTTCATAACATGACTCATAAAAGAACTTGGTTGCGGAGAAACTGATGATTTCATGAGACCATGTCAAGTGGCGTAGGAAATCAGCATGAATTACGAGAAAACTGCTTTTTCCGACGCAATCATGATCAAGAGGAAGTAAGACAGTTTTCACCTCTTGACAATAAAATGTCCGCTCATGGCAACTTTCATGATGTTCATTCAACCTTAGCGCCCGCAGTAATATGCACGACCAATCAGTAAACAGGATGCCAAGCATTGACCAATAAGACCTCTCCCTCGTTGCTAGGGGCAGAGTCTATCTGCGGCACTAAATCCAAATTTTCTGACATGTTTCATTGAAAGTAGGAAAATGATGGCCCAGAAACACACTAATTTCTTGCCTTTACTTTGATCATTTACCTTCGAAATTTCAGCAGATGACAGACGAAACTACAGACTACCTTACGCACATTAATTCCAAAAACAGAAATTTGATGGTTGTGACCAATTTTGATGATCTGACTTCAAACTTAGCTTTCTTGGCTTTCTCTTGGATCATTTTATAATGGCGGGTCACATCCTAATATTCAGGAGTTGCTAATGTCGAAAATATCAGTCAGTTTGCAAAATTAGAAATTCCGGAAAGGAGGGAGCACAAAATGAAAAAAAAAGTGTGCATGTGCCCACTTTCATTTATTTTTCTTTCCATTTCTTTTATTTTACCAACAATAAAGGGGGTCTCCATGCGTCCCCTACTGAATCCACCACTGACCTGTAAGATATTATGCAGATCTATGGTAAAATATGGATACATTGGAAAGTAGTCACTAAGTTTCCATGTCACAAACAAATACAGTTCCTTTGTTTCTAAATTCATTCATTTACCATTTCAATTACCAATAACCTTTTTGATTACCTTCAAATGTGACATCATCATGCGTTGGACCAATGCCTCCAGACGTGATGACGTGTGTGTAGCGCTTGGAGAAAATCGAGACTTCATCGGCAATAGTGGACAGGTCATCTCCTATGACAGATATCTGCAATATTGGACCATAATTATAGACTGGTCTACATTAATACTGTGATTGGTCACAATGCACTCACATGACTAATGCAGCAAAGTTCAAAACTGTTACATTGCAAGCTGTGAAATCATATGAGGTAATATAATTTGACAGGCTGCGGGCAGAGCCAGAATGAAATATGTATAATGTAGATCACATATTCATACAGTAGCAAATATTGCCTTGTCCTTCATTTCACTTCACTGTCCCTTGGGAGTTATATTTTCTCCTCGAGGCAATATTTTCCCCAGTGCTGCCTGTTTTGGGTAAATATACCTCCCATGGAGGAGTTCTGTTCAATCGCACTGGTCTCTGAATCTCGGTTGGCACAATCTGTATGAAATAATATCATACTGTGCTTTCTTATTAGATGGACACTCACAATGTTTTCCTGTCACAATAATTTGACATATATTTTGATAAGTCATTGGCATTGACATTCAAGCTTTAAAAAATTTGAGCATACACGTGATATTGGCACTTTTTCATGACGTTCTCATGTTCTGCCTTAAAAAATATTTTATTCATGAATTTCAGTCTTGGAATGTAACTATTTTCTTATCACAACTTTCTTATTTTTGAAAGTTTCCTTTAAAAATGCAAATGAATGGCGTACTCCACAAACTAAAAACTCACCCTCTCAACTTTGACCCCAAGTTTGTACAGCTGAGAGCAAATGAAGTTTGAGTTGGTGTCAAGTGTCTGACCTTTGAGGATTTCATCCCCAATAACTGAAGAGGAAAGAAAACAGAAGGGGGTAAAGAAAAAGGAAACAAAACATTTCATATGAAAACATAGATGTAAAACCACTATACAGTTAAAAGAAAGTCAATATTAAGGCTACATCATACACCTCCAGCCAGGAGAAATAAATGTAAATATCAGAGCTTACATGTAATGGCTGTAGGCGTAACCAGTATACATACTGCAATACACAAGTTTGCAACTTTAAAGAACAACGCCTCTCCTCAAAAATCTGAAAATGGACGTAATGTATAGATCTACAATACAGGTCAACTACAAATCAACAGCTAGTATCATATGACAAACATTGTGAATTCTTCCTCTGGAGTTGGACAAAGAGACAAGAAACCGTTAAGTTGTGTGCCAAAATGACGTAGTGATTTTGACAACATTACAATTCTATTTTTAGGAAAAAATCACAATCGCATGATAATTTGATGATATAGATAGAGACAAGAAACCATAAGTTGTGTGCCAAAAAACATAAAAATCTGTGATTTTGACATTAGAGTTTTATTTTCAGGAAAAACGTCGAACTCGAATTCATAAAATTCAATATAATATCAATCACAGCACAGCAATCACCAATGTACTTTCATTAAGACTAGTTAAATGGCCTAGTTTAGGTAATTATCTTCTGTCACCAAATCCCTTGCAAATCTCAGGTTCTGTTTTCGGCAATTAGTTCTACAGACCTTCTACCGCCCCGTACATAGTTTATAAGAAATATTTTGGTTTGTAAGTACCCCGGTACAATAGTTATGGATTGGTTTGTACATGTGTGCATGTTTTGTTTTGTTTGTTTTTCGGGGGGATAGGCATGAAATTCTAGCTCTCGTCACAAGAGTTATCATCACACATCATATGGATCACACAGGTATTGTCATTGATTCTTTGGAATCGAATAAAAAGTGAGTAAGTTTACATGCTGTACTCACCCAACACTACAATCAAACCAACTTTCTGCAATCACTACTTCCACCAGTATCATGGAGGTGTATCCTATTACCGAACGATTTTTGTTTTATTGCTCCAAACGGGCAACATTATGCAATAATTCAGCCAAAAATATCCTTATAGATAATTGAAATGCTGATGACTTTAGCTGTAACGAAAATACTTGAAAAATAAGCCAACTTCTAGAAAAAATCCGTATTTCAAATAACCCTTCCACAAAAATTGTCTCTTTTTACCGACGCAAATCGTATTGTATTACCGAACGTGCGCCCTCTGTATGGGGAAAATTGTACATTGCATTTTCGGTCAATGTTTATTAACGCAGGACAACGAACATCGAAATTTTAGCAATTATTACGTAAATTTGAGGTAAATTACGTTTTGTTTTGTTTTTTGCTGCAGTTTAGCAATTTTCGGCACTGGCTTCCCCTGTGAGATAACAGCGCGTAGTGCAATGAATGCATATTCGAGTTGTTGTACGCGCTCCATTGACAAAGTACGCGTTCGGTAATAGGCATGGGCGTCACCAGGGGGGGTGCGTTGGGTGCGAACGCACCCCCCTTCAGATCCTTAAAAAAAAAAAAAAAAAAAAAAAAAAAAAAAAATCAGTCTGCGAGCGACCTCAACGCCGGACGCTAAATAATTATTCTTTTCTATTTTTTTTTTATATTTTGCACCAGGGACACACACACACACACACACACACACACAGACAAAATCGTCGGCAATAACGATTCGCACCCCTGGTTCTGGCAGCACTGATTTTATACATATCTATTAGTATTCTACAGTGTTTACTATTTATCGACCGTACTGTACATCCGTACGATACGGAGCACTTAAAACGTTTGCATGTACGTGTGCTACTTACAAGTATGTTGGGTCTATGTACGTTACTTCTGACCAATCCATATTGCCAGCCCAAGAGCGAGCCTTAGCCTCATTAAAAAAAAAAGAAAAAAAAATTGGAGGGGAAGCATATTTTAGTTTTGCCCCCCCCCCCCCCATGATTAATAATTCCCGAAATGAGATTTTCTTGCTTTTTAAAGAAAACAAAAATGTTGCCCCCATAAAAACATTGGAAGGCAAGCGCACCATTTGCCCCACCCCACATAATCATAATTCCCGCGATGAAAAGATTTTCTTGCTTTTTTGTTAGAATTCAAGAAATCTGTCCAATTATTTCACCCAAAAGCAGTGGCGTAACTACGGAGGGGGGGGGGGGGGGGGGGTGCGCCCCCCTCCCAATCCGCTGGTAAAAAAAAAAAAAGATTTACCGAAATAGAAGTTCAAGTGTTAGTAAACTGCTTTTGAATGAAAGGGTGATCCAGAAATAAGATATTTTTTCTATGATTTCTTTTAACCATAATTAGATAGGTATATAGTTGTTCAAAAAGCCCGGACCCGACAAAAGATTGTGATTCCTGGTTGGCATTCTGCATACAAGCAGGATGTGCGCAGTGTACTCAGTACATCCGATCGAAGAGTCGCTACAATGTTGCGCAATGTGATGTAGAATGTACACCTTTGTACCTTACGCTTCGTTATATCAAAGCTAGATCATTGATTTTGCAGTGTTGCTTTACATACTAGTCTATATGGCCTTTTTTACGATCAGTGGTGTAACTTTTGTACTCGGAGGGTCAAAATTTCAAACAAAATATTTTTTCATGATTCTGTTTGATTCCTATTTGAAAGTATTCAAATTTTTGAAAAAATAACATTTCAGACCTTAAAGCTGAAGGGTTATTGGTGTAATTTAAGGAAAACCCTGGCACCTGAAGTAAATTTAAGCAAAATTTTGCTTTCATGAATTGCACCATATTGACAAAACTCTGTAGTCAAACTTCACCATGCAAAGTTTATATGGTTAACAACAATATATAGTTTGTGAATCAAAACTATTTGGGGGTTGAATATAAAGTGAATTAAAAAAAAATACATGAGATTTATAAATTTTTGCTAAAAAATACCAATTGACATGTAATTTTTAAGATTTTAACTATTTATTGGAGGGCAGGCCAGGTCAAACTCTTACTATAATAAGTCTTTAAGAAGGGCTACCTTCCTATGTAGGTTAAATGAAATTCCAATCATTTCTTTAAAACTTGGATTTTTCACACATGGATGTTTCGGAGGTGACAGTTAACATATTAGAATGTTTCGGAGGTGACATTAATATTAATACTCACTTATTTTGAGAATAAGTGACGATAACACAAAAACTTCTTCTTTTTATCAATGTTTTTAATAATTATAACTCGAGAACAAGAAATTAACTCCTGTTTCAAGCAGATAAACCACACAGAACAAGTGTTTTTTTATACTTCATTAATTAGCATGGGTACCGGTAGTTTGCCTTCCATTTGGACGAAGGATGTAAGCTAAATATTGTAATCTGAAGAAACATGGCATTCCATTTTCTACCTTAACTTGAGATGAGGGTGTGAGATCATTTTAGTAATGTTTCTTTGCTCTCTGAACATTTTATTCCACAACACCAGGGAAGAATCACTTTGTTTCGGAGGTGACATTCAATGTTAACATTGTGTTAAAATATTAATTTACAGTAAGAATATGATGGACATAAGCTAGATATTGTAACCTGAAGAAACATGGCATTCCATTTTCTACTTTAAATTGAAATGAGGGTGTAAGATCATTTCAGTAATGTTTCTTTACTCTCAGAATATTTTATTCCACAACACCAGGGAAGAATAACTTTGTTTCGGAGGTGACATTCAATGTTAACATTGTGTTCATGTATTGATAGTATGTCCCCCCCCAAAAGAATTTACAATTAGACTTTTGCATTGATAGCACCCAATATGATTAAATCAACTAAATTCTACTATGGGGTCTTAAATTATAACATCTTAGCTCTAGTTTGCAGAAAGCCCCAGTCAATTTGGTTAAGTGATCTCAAAGAAATGTGGATTGTTATAAAGGATGTCAGGAGTCTGATTCTTCCAAGTTCAGCACTTGGATGCTCTTGGAAAGTATTAATGTGTAAACACATGCAGAACTTGGAGGGAAGGAATTCCTCACATGCTCTACAAAAATCCTCAACTCTCTTTGACCTCTGAAGCAAATTGAATGGGTTTTCTGTAAGGCATGGGCAATGAGTTATAGTTTCAATCCCTTACATTGTATTTTAGATTGATTCACTATCTTTAAAGTTATTGTTGCGGAGGGTACCACTATAATTTTTTGGCGAGGACATACGGTATGAATACCAAAAGCAAAAATTCTTATTTGACTTGTGTACGTTTTTGTTTGCACATAGTTTTATAAATAGATTAATTCAAGGATGTTCATGAATTCTTCATCATCCTTGATAGCCACCATACAAATGTTATAATACTGGTGAAAGGTGTTTGGTTCATCTGGGATAAATTTTCTATACACCAGATTCATTTAAACTGTTGACATTACTAAAATATATTTTACATATCATTTTGAATTGATTGAAAATCACCTGCAAATCATGCATATTTAACAGTCACTTTTGAGAGTAAAAAGTATATGATAAGAAAAAACATTTTATTGTTTTTGAGGTGACACAACACAGAGACAACCCAACTTCTCAGGTGTTAACTATTCAGTGAACATTCATGTCTTTCCTCATGGCTTTAATTTTCAAATATAAGCTCTTTCTTTCAGTTCTTACTTGTTAGTTTGTTTGGTTATTCTCTTTCATGATAATGGATACCAGCTCATATTTTGTTTGAGATTGTAATTCATACTAATCTTTAACAGGTTTTTACAGTTTGGTTAAGACAACAGTTTGTGTTTCCCAGCTGAAGAGAGCAGCATAATGCTTTTCTGTGAACTTGAGGGGAAAATTTGTTTTTGTTCAGTAATTTTCCCCATCAACTTCACAGAAGGTCCCGGACACAAACTGGTCTCAAATAAACCTATAAGGGACCGAAACTGGAAAAGGACAAGTTCACCTCAATAGACATGAGGGTTGAGTAAATATAGCAATATTAGTAAAACACATCAGTGAGAGTTTGAGGACAGTTAGGCAATCCGTTCCAGAGTTATGGACTTTTAAAGTTTCTGCTCAGTCAAAGCTGAATGAGAAGACTTCTATAGCTTGTGATGTCACATGTGTACAAGGATATAGAGAAAGTATCAAGAAAATTCAACATTCTGTATTTTCACTTTTCTTGCATAAAAAAAGAACACATGACTTCTCTCTTTTGGATGGCAGGGTGAATAATATTGCCCTAAAATACATCAGAAGCAAGTTGAAGAAATGTGCACTTTTTTCAAAAAGTAAAGTTTTGTGAAATTCACTTATAAATATTTTCCTTATATCGTTGTATGCATGTGACATCATACACTGTCGTAGTCTTCTCATCCTGCAGTGATTGCGCAGATACTTAAAAACCCCATAACTTTTGAATGGATTGTCCAATTTCCCCCAAACTTTCAATGATATGTTTTACTGTTGAACATTTGCATTCACTCAATCCACATGTGAAAGTGGGTTTGTCCTTTAAGAAACCATTTTCTTTTCCTTGAAATTCCAGTACTTAAAGCCAAATTCTAAGATAAAACATAATAACAAAACAAGGTAAACACCTCATCAAAAGTACTGAAATAGAACTACAAATCTTGTTTTTTTTTATCTTTCCCTTTCCAGTCCTTGGGACTTGTTCCTCTGTTCACTTTAGTTGTCACATAACTTCAATAATCTTAAAAAATACAATGTCATAAACAGTTGGTTCAACTTGGAAAATGTAATAATTATTGTCATATTAACAAAAAATCACATAATTTTGTTTATGATTACCACATTGTACATGGAAAAACAACAACTATGAATTCAAGAACAAGTTGTGCACCAGCTATAGGCATGTGGCCTTTTTGTGGAGTTTGATTATTTGATGATTTTTTTTTACATTCTTTTTTTTTTTTAAAGATTGTGGACTAGGGCATGCATGAACTGCCACATGTATTACTTTGGTATCAAGGGAATTCTGGTGAGCTATGTATACAAAAGTCACTTCTGTTGTGATGATTTTGTAGATATTAAATGTATTAGAAAATATTGATAGATAGTGAAAAGGAACTGAAGTCTTGCCTTTCACTATCACATAACAATATGGTGTTAACGGACAATGTCACCTCCGAAACACAGGAAAAAGCAACCTACATGGAAAGCTGTGATTGGTAAATCTTCAAAACTAAATTGCTTGTTGGAAATCAAGCTTCTAAGATGAAAGCATCTATATGTTTACTTAACTAAAGCAGGAGAAATGATCTTGATTACAATATTATATATACAACAGATGGGTGTATTTTGTGCATTCTCATTGTTAAAAAAAGTAAAAAAATGTAAATTTGCCCTAAAACGTACAGTCTAGTAATAAAAAAAAGAGTGAGAGTGTGGTAGTTGATTTCTCCACTTTGAGACTTATGTTACTAAAATAAATGAAACCATTGGTGTACATGATATGGTTTCTCTTCAACAGAAATGAACAAAAAATCTTGTTAACAGTGTTTTGTCACCTCCGAAACAGTTATTTTTAGTTTTTATTGAATCTTTTATTAATCCCTAGAAAATTCTCACTTCCTGTTGCCATATTACTATTGTCATCCAAAAGAGATTCCTGTCAATTGGACAGAATCAAACAAAATTGCTTGGTCTTCGAGAAATTATCAAATATAATATGCCTGTTGTTTCGGAGGTGACAAGTGTTTCGGAGGTGACAAGTGTTAACAGAAAATTGTAAATTGCTCCGAAATGAAAACAACAGGCTATATTTCTACTACCTTCCTTCAGAGATAATGTGAGGGGATATGTTACATTTTTGCAAATGTAATGTATAACTGATATCAAGAATAAAAAAATTAAATACATAAATCTGTTGTCTCGGAGGTGACAGAAATGTTAACGGAAAAGTTACATAAATTTATAAACGCTCACCAAAAAATGATAAGTTATTTGAATTAAATAATCTTTGGATCAAAGTTAAGTCAGATTGATTACTATTCTGTTTTGATGGAAATTAGCAAAGTTGAATTTTATAATTGTGAACAAGAGCTAACTCAAAAGAGGGGTTAATTGTTAACGGAAAATGTCACCTCCGAAACATAAAGTTTGGACAATTTCAGTATTTAAAGAAGACAAAGCAGAACCTGGTAAACATAATAGTTCTTAAAGTTGGATACCTGTCTATCAAAACAGCAACAAAAATAATGAAAAGGTATAAACAATTTAATATGCTAGCTCTGACAAAAATACTATGTCAGAGTGAGTACACCAAAAGTGTTGGATTTCAAGCATGTAAGTGCCTGCCACATCTGAAAGAAAAAGAGAGGAAAGTTCATTAAGGTACCCAAGGTAGACACTGTGGGTGGTAAGTTTATGAGAAAAAATAATGCATATCTGTCAGTGTATAAGAAAGTTATACACCAATATAGTGCCAATACTGCATTTTACACCACTGATTGTAAAAATGGCCATATAAAAAATGTCTTGCATTGCCAATAAAAAGACTTGACCTGGGCTAATTCCTAACTTTTCCATGTATATAATACACACACACAAACAAACACGCACAATTAGTTTAGGGGATGCTCTTAAGTGCAGATTTTGGACATCCTTTCCCCGCTTGGTCACTTCGACGCCACCTCGCTGGTCATACCTCCCCCAGTCATGAACATAAACCCACACCCTTGACTACCGGTTCGGTGTAAAAATGGCAGAGGTAAAAATGGCAGGGGTAAAAATGGCAGGGGTAAAAAATGGCAGGGGTAAAAAATGGCAGGGGTAAAAATGGCAGAGGTAAAAATGGCAGAGGTAAAAATGGCAGGGGTAAAAATGGCAGGGGTAAAAATGGCAGAGGTAAAAATGGCAGAGGTAAAAATGGCAGAGGTAAAAATGGCAGGGGTAAAAATGGCAGGGGTAAAAATGGCAGAGGTAAAAATGGCAGAGGTAAAAATGGCAGAGGTAAAAATGGCAGCGGTAAAAATGGCAGAGGTAAATAATTATGTGGTAAAAATGTCAGAGGTAGAGTTGTCAGTGGTCGAAATGTCAGTGGTCAAAATGCTAGAGATAAAACATGCCATTGATAAAAATTTAGTCGTTGAAATGCAAGAGGACGAGGTAAAAGTGACAGAGAATTTTTTTTTTCTTCATGTTTCTGACACCTTTCTCGCAATACGCGCTTTTCGTGCCTTCTCCTGAAATAAAGCACAGGGAGACCGGGGAGAAATGGGGCACGGGGAGAAATATGGGAAACTCATGTAACTTGAAAAAATGCTCGGCCAGGCAACAATCCAATTATATCAGTAAAAGATGAGCCTCGGTATACACCTAAAATGGACATATTAAAATATTATACAGCTCTATAGGTATCTTGTCCGTAAAATATCAAACTTACTTTAGATCTGGTAGGTCCTATACTAGGTTAATAAGTATTTTAAAAAGTGTGCAAACTTCTGAAAATAAAATTGCTTGATAACAGACATGCAGGTATGAAAAATTGGGAGGGATCTTTTACTGTTTCTGTTACCACTGGGAGAAATTTAAAAGGGCAGTGTTACATTTCTCCCCGCGGCACATGTAAAGAGAGTCTTGCAGAGCTTCAGTGATCCCTGTGTAAATTGAATCGCGATCATAGTGTCATATAGGCGGTGATTTCAATCTATACCTGGATGGGGTTGGATTGGATTTTCTTACTGCTGTTGCATAAGGAGGGAACAACGTCATTTTCGGTGGCTGAATCTACCAATCTTTAGCAACACACCATGTTGATAACATAATGGAATCTGACTTTGGAGCAACAGCTAAGTTTGAAAAGCATCAAACATTTACATTTTTTTCGCCTGCGGATTCATTCAACAATGATTGAAAGAAATCCCGTCGCAAACTATCAGTTTTTACTCTCACTAGAACAGTTTATTGCTAAAGTTCGTCTCCAGTTTTAATAGGCATAAGTTTGTAAAGTGACTACAAAGTGTTCATTAAACTTCGAGATATTTGTTTTTGCGCCATGTGATGCTTGAACAATGTAATAAAATATTTTGCAAGAGCTTATTTATTTTTGCGCCATGTGATACTTGAACAATGTAATATAATATTTTGCAAGAGTTTACTTATGTCTGCCGATACATCTGCTGTAGTTTATTTTTTGCGTTTTGTATTTTTACTTCTACATTATGTCGTGATCAGGCCTTGTGAGATAAACAGGCTCCTACGAAACCTGAATGTGAAAAAATAATATTGAACAGGTGAAAAATTAGTGGTTTGCTTCGACTATGTCTCCTTCACTTCTTTACACTAAACAGTTCAAAAAATGAAAAGTAATGACAATATACTAGCCTGGACGTGAGCGGAATTCGTTTGTGTAAGAGTGTGTATGTGAGAGTATGTATATCTGCGTATATGTTTATACCAAAAGTGGGTTCGTGTGTGTGTGTGTGTGTGTGTGTGTGTGTGTGTGTGATAACTTCATTGGGCGAAACAACGTAGGATTATACTGTTTAAGGGTTATGCATCATTGTTGGAACGCCCTTATAATGATAAATGATAATAATAGTAATAATAATAATAATAATAATAATGATAATAATAATAATAATAACAATATTACTGAATAATGAAAATAATTTCCCATAGGCCTACTAGGCTCTTAGCTGGTTTATTATTTCTCTGCACACAGACAGATTACGCCACTGCACTTGAATCAAACTCAGAATAATGAGAGTGATCTAATCTTTTTAAAACATAATTAAATCAATATTCTTCAAATCTGCAATTTGGATTTGTTAATTCGAGAAATACATTTTGCTCTGACTAGGATATCATTCAAGACCTCTTCATACGTTTATATCTGACGAAATCGCTCTCATTACTTCTGACATTTTACCTCTGCCATTTTACCTCTGCCATTTTTACCTCTGCCATTTTTACCCCTGCCATTTTTACCCCTGCCATTTTTACCTCTGCCATTTTTACCTCTGCCATTTTTACCTCTGCCATTTTTACCCCTGCCATTTTTACCCCTGCCATTTTTACCTCTGCCATTTTTACCTGGCACCTGACTACCAGTGGTGGATCCAGGGGGAGGGGCGCACCGGGCGTTCCCCCCCCCCCTGTAATTTCCAAAGCGAAAAAAAATAAGATAGCTGTAAACGGCAGTTTTTGGACAGTAAAATGTCAACATTTCCAAGCTCGCTCGCTCCTCTCGCTCACATTTAGTCGTAATGCCATTCTCCTGAAGTTGCTGCAAGTAATTGCCGGCAGTTGCGCCTGGTGCGCCCCCCCCCCCAACACCTTCATTTCCAAAGCGAAAAAATATAGCTACAAACGGCAGTTTGGGGACTGTAAAATGTCAAAATTTTCAAGCTCGCTCGCTCCGTTCGCTCGCATTTAATCTTTATGCCATTCTTCTGATGTTGCTGCCAGTAATTGCCTGCAGTTGCGCCCGGTGTGCCCCTCCCCCCCCCCTTAATTTCCAAAGCGAAAAAATATGGCTAAGAACGGCAGTTTTTGGACTGTAAAATGTAAAATTTTCAAGCTCGCTCTCTTCGCTCGCTCGCATTTAATTGTTATGCAATTCACCTGATGTTGCTGCCAGTAATTGCCAGCAGTTCCGCCCGGTGCCCCTCCCCCTTTAATTTCCAAAGCGAAAAAATATGGCTAAGAACGGCAGTTTTTGGACTGTAAAATGTAAAATTTTCAAGCTCCCTCTCTTCGCTCGCTCGTATTTAATTGTTATGCAAATCACCTGATGTTGCTGCCAGTAATTGCCAGCAGTTCCGTCCGGTGCCCCTCCCCCCCCCTTAATTTCCAAAGCGACAAAATATGGCTAAGAACGGCAGTTTTGGGACTGTAAAATGTAAAATTTTCAAGCTCGCTCGTTCCGCTCGCTCGAATGTAATCATTATGCTCTCCTGATATTGCTGCCAGTATTTGCCAGCAGTTGCGCCCGATGCGCCCCCTTAAATTCTAAAGCGAAGAAATATAGCTACAAATGGCAGTTTGCTTTTTACTGTAAAATGTCAAAATTTTCAAGCTCGCTCGCTCGCTCGCTCGCATTTAATTGTTACGCAATTCTCCTGATGTTGCTGCCAGTAATTGCCGGCAGTTGCGCCCGGTGCGCCCCCCCCCCCCCCCTCTTTTATTTCCACAGCGAAAAAATATGGCTCCAAATGGCAGTTTTTTGACTGTCAAATGTCCAAATTTTCAAGCTCGCTCTCATCGCTCGCTCGCATTTAATTGCAATGCCATTCACCTGATGTTGCTGCCAGTAATTGCCAGCAGTTGCGCCTGGTGCGCCCCCCCCCCTTAATTTCCAAAGCAAATAAATATGGCTACAAACGGCAAATTTGGGACTGTAAAATGTCAAAATTTTCAAGCTCGCTCGCTCGCTCGCATTTACTCTCTAAAAAAAAAAATCGAGTGAAAATATTCACTCTTAAAGGAGTGAATTAAAAAAAGAATGAATTTAGAGTGAAATTGGAGTGAATTTCGAGTGAAATTGGAGCGAATTTCGAGTGAAAATGTTCATTTTCACTCACTTTGGAGTGACCTCAAGGATCACTCGAAGATTTTGGAGTGATCCCTGACGTCACTCTAAAACGAGTGAAAATGAACATTTTCACTCACAATTCACTCCAATTTCACTCTAAATTCACTCTTTTTTGAATTCACTCCTTTAAGAGTGAATATTTTCACTCGATTTTTTTAGAGAGTAATTGTTATGCAATTCTTCTGATGTTGCTACCAGTAATTACCGGCAGTTGCGCCCGTTGCGCCCCCACCCCTCCTTTATTTCCAAAGCGAAAAAACATGGCTCCAAATGGCAGTTTTGGGACTGTAAGATGTCAAAATTTTCAAGCTCGCTCTCTTCGCTCGCTCGCATTTAATTGTTATGCCATTCACCTGATGTTGCTGCCAGTAATTAACAGCACTGAGTTGCGCCCGGTGCGCCCCCCTTAATTTACAAAGCAAAAAAATATGGCTACAAACGGCAGTTTTTGGACTGTAAAATGTCAAAATTTTCAAGCTCGCTCGCTCCCCTCGCTCGCATGTAGTCGTTATGCCATTCTCCTGATATCGCTGCCAGTAATTTGTCGTTTCACACCGTCATTCCATAATCCATTTATAGGGGGTACAACCCCCTCCGGCACTTCCACACCCTCCCCCACCCTTGCTCGCTCCCTCGCATACTACCCCCCCCCCCCCCCCAAGATGAAATCCTAGCTACGCCGGTGCCCTTTCCCCGCTTGGTTTCCCTAAAAAAAAAAAAAACAAAAACAAAAAAACAGTAAAAGTCTAGGGATTGAGAGCTTCCTATATTCCAAATGTCTGTCCAAAAAATCTCGTAAACATTTAGTTCAAAACGCACCCCCCTTGAAAAAAAGCTGGTGACGCCCCTGAACCCCACACATCTCACTAGTCCGCATTAATGTATTTGTTCTTGAACGAGTCATTAACAGATTAAAACTTCAGTGTGGGACAAAACAAAATATACCATAATGACATAGTAAACTGCTAATCTGCCGTTGTCTGCTCTTTGTTATTCCTGCATCTTCTCGTACTAACATGACCATTTACAATCGAGCGCAGTAAGTATGAATCATATTCATAACACTATATCATTACTATGCACTCGTTTCTCCTCTCATTACTTTTATCAAAACTGTATTACTACAATAGTATAGACTATTAGTCATAGTATGACTACTATGACTCAATTAATACGAAGACATTCTTTTGGGAGGGAGCGTAGAGCATGATGACTTGATAAGAATTCACTAATTGCAAATTTCAAGCCACATAGAAAATTTTGACGTCTGGTATATTTTAGATGCATGTTCACTCAAGTAAGTTGATTTTCTATGTTCAAAGTTCATAAATGAAAGGGTGAAAAGTAATCTGTGAGTTGTGATGATAATACAAGAATTATTAGAGTGAATTCTCTCCGGGCCTATTGCTATGGATTGATGTTCTGACAACTGCACTTTAACTCATTAGTACAGGTATGTAATGCGCATTGATAGGCCCTATATGATATGAATTGCAAAATTAAAGTACTATAAGCCTCACAGTACAGCGTAAATGTATTAGTAGTTTTAGATTTCAGGCTATTCGACAAAATTAAAAGACCATAAAGTCTCACAATCTTTTGACATTGCATGTAGTTGTAGGTTTTATCCGTTCCAGGACCGCCAGCTCATTATACAATTGACATTGCATCCACATACCTGCCTATAATAACAATGACTAATGACAGAGGAAAATTGGTTGCTTTGTCAGTATTACATCAATTTGTGAAACGATATCTGCGTTTCTCCTTGCAAACATGAATGAATAGATAGATCGGTACATTAGTTTGTAGATTTATGTTATCATAAATAGATAACGAATGTAATATACTTAGACAAATCTAGCAATTAATATAGCAGTCTGTTATGTCAATCTGGAAACGATGATCATATTCCCTCCGTGATAGATAGACAGATAAAAAGACATTATGATGACAAATTCAAAAGCAACCTGTGATCTGCAATCTTCACGTGAAAAAATCATTCTCATCCTTCCTTGCAAGCAGAGAAAAAAATCAAAGATGGTTAGATAGATAGATATAATAATTGAAAAATAGACACAGTTCGATGGTTAATCTAACACAGCTGCCTATGACAGCAATCTTGCAAATCCACCCCTGGCAGGCATAATAGATAGAACAGACAGACATGTCATGAAAATAGAGATATTGATATCATAGACACATACCTAGAGTCATAGATAGACAGGTAAACCTAGGAAAAGCATACAACAGTGTACAACCAGACATGTAAAGCTATACTTGGCAACAGATTAATGCTGAAGACTTATCAGGATAATTACTCCCCCTCCCCCCCCCCTCCACCCCTAAGCTTGTGCCTATAGGAATACAATGGCAAAATACCGGATAGTGATATGATTAAAGTAAAGATTAGGGTTAGAGTTAGGTTCAGGGTTAAAATCTTGGTTAGGGGTTATAGGAATAGGCTCAAGAATTTGATTAGGGTTAGAGTCAGGGGAAGTGTCTGAGGTTAATGTCCTAGAACCGCTGGAGATATTCACATTTTAGCTCTCTATAATATTATCCATCGTCAACAGATCGTTGGCAAATGCAATTGATGATTGCTGAAATTTAAATGCTAGGTAATGCAACGAAAATGCAAACAGATGCAAGTCATGTGCAATTTCTCTAATATCAATTTTTTTGGCAATTTCCACTCGGCTATCGACCACTATGACGTTATTAACTATGCCCTCCCCACCCTCATGAAACCCCCAAAGACAAAACAGAAAAAAAGACCTTATGACAACATGCGTAATGTGCATGTACGTTAGTCCCAAACGCCTCAATTCAAGTGAACATCGAGTTATTCCTATTCAGCAACTTAACTACTGTTGGAGGTATTCTGACTATATACTTTCTTTAATCGGTCCACGATATTAGTCTCCTTTTATTATAGCACTTTTGTTGCTACTGATTCTGTGAATACAGTTGTATTTCCTAATCTCTGACACCTTATTTTCTTCTGCCGTATTTTCTTCTTTGTTGCATTCGATATTTGATTGACACATTTTACCGCTACTTAACCCGTTCCCCTGAACTACAGGACTAGTAGGCAGCACCTACCGGTATACAAAGTTTATGGAGGTTTCTAAATCTAGTAGAGGATGGCTTTATTTGTGTTTCGGCATTTTGTTTTGTTTGTTGTATTTTTTAATTTTTTTTATTCGACAAACGTTATCCAAAAGCGACAATACTAATATACTATGAATCACAGCATTGTATGAAATCAATTTCCCATTATTTGAAGGGCTTTGCTTTTTCACCCTCAAAATCATTTTAAAATTTCTCTCTTATATGCCGATATTCATAATTATAACTATCGGAGTAGTAAAATGAAGTCACGGTGTCGTTAGAAATAGCACAGTATCCCGACAAATTGAAGCATGTCAAAATCATGCACATTATCAATATCTTGCGTTTGTAGACATGAATGTATACATCATAAAGGTATAGCAAAATGAAGTGGTAATGCAGCTGCACTTTGGAGTTTCTGACTCAGGTAGTATCGAGCTTTCATAACTATACGAAACGTATTCTTCATAATCCATTTAAATACTTGAGATGTTCAGCCTTTGTCTGCAAGCTATAGTCGGTATCCCGCAGTACGTGGTTATATTTGGCTGCTTCATTTAGATTAACTCTTTCAACCTCTCTGTCATGAACGCCCTTTATAGTAATGATTGTGTGTCTTGTTTCGCACCCTGACTGCTTGCTGCTTATGAACATGTATGCAACTTCATTGGTTGACAATTATGCTTTATCGTTTTGTTTCATCCCTTCCAGGTATCAACTGACGGAAAGCGAAAGAGTACTGCATACTTGTGAACCTTGAATGCTGTGACTTAAAAATGAGCAGCAAAGTGCAGCTTGTGAATTTCACATACACTGTCAATAAGGCAAAGAAAAAGAAGAAGAAAGATGGTGGAGAACAACCAGAAGATGACGAGGATGAGGAGATGGCGGAGGAGCGTCGGAGACGCGAGGAATCGCTCCGGAAGTGGGAACTCTTTACGTCACAGAAAAAGAAGAAGAAAAAAGAGGCCAAGCTAAGAGAAGAGGCCAGGAGGAAAGAGGAAGAAGAGGCGGCGAAGAAGCGGGAGGAGGAGGAGAAGAAGAGGAGGGAAGAGGAGGAGAGGGCGGAGCGAGAGAGACAGCGGCGTGCAGAGATGGAAAGAATTGACGAGGAGGAAGGTGAGGAGGATGGTGTGAAAGAAGACGGAGCAGGAGGGAGACGTCCTCCCCCAAACTTCGCTGACAGAGGACGGGGGCGTGATCGCGGTCGAGGTGGCCCCGGTCGAGGAAGAGGACGTGGCAGAGGGCGTGGTGGCCGAGGCAGAGGAAGAGGCAGAGGAAGAGGTCAACCACCGCCACCAAGAGAACCACCGCAGAAGCCATCACTAGGCAGAGGTTCGAGGCGAGTTGGCGCGCTTGCAAAGGAGCCGTCGATGGAAGCAATTCAAGAAGAACAGGAGAGTGCGCGAAACTCTCGCCAAGCATGGAGCCGAACTTCTCAGTATGGTAAGCCCCCAACACCGGGTAAACAAATACAAACTCCTCTAGCAAAGGAGCCTTTAGATACACCGACGGAGGCAGCCGCAAAGAAGGAAAATGAGAAAACTGATAAACAGGATGATGACGCTGCAGCCTCCGAACAGACCAAGGCACCACCGAAGAGCAAAAAATTTGCGAAAGTTGGGGGGTTTGTGGCCAGAATGCTAAAGGCGAAGAACACGGCGGCAGAAAAGAAGAAAGCTCAAGCAGAGGCCGATGCAACGAAGACGGAGGAACCGTCACAGGATACTCAGGAGGATGTAGATGATGACCAAACGCAGGTCCTGGTATCAGATGTTACACCTCCTGCTCAAACGCCATCGCAGCCTGGGGATGAATCTGAACCTGCTAAATCTGAAGGAGACATTGTAGATGCAGCAGATCCAGAAAATGTTGATGAGCCAAAGGAAACAGATGAAAAGAAAGAGAGTGTTTCAGAAGCCGGAACCCCGGAGACCCCCACAAAGAAACCAGATACAGACGAAACGAAAGATGTTGACTCCCATAATAAAACAGAGGCTGACGAGAAGGCACCAAAAACTCCGGGTGATACAGAAGCCAAGACTGAAGATAAAGGAAGTGAGAATCTCAAAGCTGATGAAGTAGCAGCAGAAGATGCTGCTGAAGGAGAGGAAGTAGAAAAAGCCACAAAGGAAACAGAGGAGGAGAAGCCCGCCGGTGCATCAAGGGCTGGATCTCGCCGGTTACAAAAATCGTCGACACCTTCGGAAGAAGATGAAGACGAGAGAGACTCGGAAGGAAAATTCTTCTATAGCAAGGACTTTGACGAAGCATGTGATACTGACGAGAGGCCGGAAAATCCAGAACCAGGAGGTAAAAAGATTCCAGTCCTTGATCCTAGACCAGAAAACCCACAACCACCTGATGAAGAACCCGTATTGAGTGATATCGAAATTGATGACGAATATTATATGGCGAGAAAGAGGAAGGTCCGGAAGGGTAAAGACCATGTTGAACTTGAGCTGAAGGCAAGGAAAACTTGGATACGGGAGCAGAAGCGACTGAGGAAGATGCAGGCATCAAGCATGGGTGCCCTGATGGAATTGGTTTTCCAAGGGACCAAGAGGAGAGACCCCGATCCCTTCGAGATGACTCGCCATGAACCCTTTAACAAACTCTTGCGTCAGCTGATCAGGGAAGGTGGTCCCATTGATGACTTCGATCCCTCTGAAGAGAGTCCTGAATCGGGTAATGGAGATGGAAAGGCAGCGACAGAAGCTGTACCCACTTCCCATTCCAGGAAATCCGGAGATATTGTTAGTGGAGATGCACAGAAAGCGGGAAGCGGCAGCAACCCTTCTCGTGAAAAAGCAACCGAATCTGCCCAAGGTATCAAGCAAGGAAGCAAAAGTGTTCCCCTCGGGCGACGTTCGACGGAGCCGGCTAAAACTCAAAGTACGACTAGGAGCAAAACTGCACCAGGCATGCAGTTTGTCAAGAGAAAATCTCAGCGCAAACACAGTGCAGATGATTCTACAAATGTAGGGAGCAAAAGCGTTCCTCCTCGCAGTTTGTCGACCATATCAGCTTTGGACAAAGATGTTTCCAGGAGAAAAACTGCTCCAGGGAACCAGAATGCTGATAGGCCACTATCATTATCACTGTCATCCCGGGGATCCACGACTCCGTCTCGCATTGGTGATAGAGAAGGAGCGAGCAGTACCCAAAATGAGCAATCTAGCGGCGAACGACCTTCGGACAATATGAAGAATGCCGGAAGTAAAAGTGTTCCTCCCGGAAAAATATCGGATTCCCCAGCTACAGATAACGACGCAGCCAGAAGCAAATCTGCTCCGGAGAATCAAACTTTGGGTATGTCATCACTCAATGACTCCAGGACTCCTACATGGACGGATGGACGAGAGGGAGCCAGCAGCGCGCAGAAACAGAATGTACCTCCATCTCAGGATGCTGGGAAAGGATCTCCCCCTGAGCAGCCAGATAGGGAAGCAAAGAACGCAGGAAGTAAAAGCGTTCCTCCCAGTATGATAGCGGATTTGTCTACAAAAGACATTGACGCCTTCAGGAGCAAATCTGCTCCGGAGAACCAAAACGTTAACAGACAGTCGTTGAATGGACCACAAACATCGCATTTATCGGAAGCGCAGGAAACAAGCCACATCTCGAGGCAACGTTCTGCGTCTCGACAAGCGTTTGCGTCACCGACACAACCTCAATCCCAGAGCACACTTGATAAACCCGAAGATGCTATGCAGAGGGCTTCGGCATCAAGGACTGAGACAACCTTTTCGAAAAGTAAAGAGCCCTCAGCAGAACAGCTCAGGCAAGTAGCAGGCAGTGGTGCATCGTCGAGAGCAAAGAAGAGTGGACTTTCTCGGCAAGGTAATGAACCCGCGGCTCAAAGCCCGATCAACCAGTCCAGCGTTGCACCGGGCGAGAAGTCAGCCAGCGTGGCCAGAGAAATGTCACGCGCTCCATCCAAGCAGTCTGTCAATCCTGCTGGTACGGCCTCCGCGATGAAAGGGGAGACTGAATCTATCCTGAAAACGAGCCAGAGCAGACAGTCGACACGATCACAGCCACCTGAAGGATCTGCAGCTGGTACAGCACTCGGCGAAGCATCTATCCAGCGAAAGAGCCAAAGCAGGCAGTCTGCACAATCACAGCCAGCCGAAAGTTCTCTAGCTGGTACAGCACAAGGCACAGCTTCTATCCTGCCAAAGAGCCAAGGAGGACAGTCTGCACAATCGCAACCGGCTGAAGGTTCTGTAGCTCGTACAGCACTCGGCACAGCATCCGTCCTACAAACGGGGCAAAGCAGGCAGTCAGTACGATCACAGCAAGCTGAAGGGTCTGTAGCTGCTGTTGGAAGACCTCCGCAAGCTGCAAGCAATTCTCGTCTGTCGCAGAGTAGACAAGAGGATTCCGTTCTTCCGGGAGAAACCGTGTCTCTGCAGAACAGATCCCAACATGACTCACGAAACTTAGCAGCGCCCCCTTCGGATGGAAGTGTGTTGGTGCAATCCGAACAGTAAAGGGCTTTTTACACTTGTAAAATTTTGCTTAGCCCCGGACTAACGGTGGGGCTAAGGGGGGGCCTTAGCCCCACCGTTGGTACGGGACTATCCTTAGCCCACTTTCTGTTTACACTCGTTTTTGCCAAAGTGGGCTAGCCCCACCGATAGTACGGTACTATCTGGCCCTGCAAAATAGCAGGGGTTAGCACCGCAATTGCGGTGCCAAGCAAGTAAGTGTAAACAGAACGAAAAAATAATCCTGGGCTAAGCGACGGAGACGAAGTCCGACCCTCACTGACCAATCAGAAACGAGGTAATCAAGTGCTGCCGGTGCGTGCGTGTACGTGTACAGTACACAGCGTAATTATGAATATTCATGTGGTTTGGAAAGTCCGGGGCTAAGAAATACGAGTGTAAAAAGGTCAGTTTTCTCCTTAGCCCCGGACAAGAGATAGTACGGGACTAACTGGCGAGTGTAAAAAGCTGAAAAAATTGGTACGGGACTAACGATAGTCCTGGGTCAGAGAAAGTCCGGGGTTAAGAAACACAAGTGTAAAAAGCCCTTTAGACCTGTCAGAATCGCCGATGACAGACAGAAACACAACTCAGCCTGTATCCCAACCTGTTTCTTGATTTCATTCAGAATATTTTATGTACATAATTCACGCATATTTATGCATATATTTGTTATACATATGTATATTATGTATAAAGGAAACGTTGAATCTTATTGTGATATTTAGAAATATTGGTGCATTTGGCACATCTACTGTCAAATTGACAGTTGTGATCTGTACGCATATGTGCATAATGATGACCAATTAGTATTATGCTGTATGGTTATCCTATTCTAGATTACTCTGTTCATCTAATTAAAAAACAGGATGTTGTAATTAATTTTCATTATTTCCTTACCATGCTATGGTCGCTGATTGCTAGTGCGATAGTAACTCGTGTTTATTTTTCAAAATAGAATATCTCACTCTTTCTTTTCTTTTTCAATTCGGGGTTAGTTTCAAATTCCCGGAAAAAACCTTAATAGGGTAGTGGGGCTTCATGGGGTTTGTCCCAATTCTCGCGACGGAAGCCTTCAAAGATTTCATCAAATTCAAATATATATAGATGTCGGGTTGTCAGAGCGAGGAAAGTGGATCTATCTGGTGTAATAACGTCAGATTTCCCTGGGATGGAAGGATGAAGTGCAATAAATAATGAGCACAACAGCAGCAACAAACGAAAATTCCTACAGAAAGAAAAAAAAAAGAAAGAAGAATAGTAGATTATTGTAAAGGCAAACTTCGTGACAACAATTCTATACTCAATTAGGCTGAATCTATTTACATTAATTTTGTGATCTCCTGACAGTCTTGATTATGTTGCAAGGAACATTGATGCAACCTGTTATTTAATTCATCACATATTGTTATTCAGAAAGTGTATTTGCATCAAATCCCATGCTTGGATTTGATTAATTCAATTCAGAGGCCAGGTGATTTACGTTTTGTAAAATTACGGGAGTAAAGCAGCTGCATGATACGTCAATCGAAATAAATTGGATATTCTGTATGAATGATAAAAGTAGTGTACACTTTCAATCATTGTTGATGCTTGTTGGGGCCGTAATTTTGTTTCATCACTCTCGGGTCGCAATCAGTTACGAAAATATACTTCAGTTATCCATATGTTGTACTGTTACCTTAGCTTAGTTTACTGGAAACTCAATCTGACTGATGATTCTAATTTGACACAGTTTTACATTATTATATCATTTTCGCGATTTATTCCACCTTATTGAAAGACCGTATTGATTATGTCCTTAAGAGTCGGCAATCAGACAGTAGCTCATCACCAGGTCGTTATAATGTTGGTCCAATTTCGATCAATCCAAAAAATAAGCAGGGCTTATTCCTCTCTTACATGATATCTATTCATAAACGTGAAAATTTCTTTTTATATCTAATAGTACGACAAATTGATAACGAAACTAATCATAGCCGAGATAGTTCATTGTAATGATAATGATAAAAGTACACACACACACACACACACACACACACATATATATATATATATATATACATACATATACACATAATGATACCGTATATGATAATGTGTGTGTGTGTATATATAGGCATAAGATAATAATACATTGACAGTAAACAGATTATAGTAAACTAGAAGAAAGGTGGTATGGTTAGAAACCTTAGAAAGATTGAAAGAGAAATATATTAGAATGAATAGATTTTTTTTAAAGAAGATTTAAAAAAAATGAAAACATTGTTAAATGAAAGAGAGTGTGGGAAAGAGCAGAAAGAGAGGCTGAAAGACAGAAGAGATTTCCTGACAGAGACAGATTAAAAGAGATAAGGAGGATAATACAAATCCGGTAATGAAAACCATGATTATTAGTATTATTACTTCCCATATTTTAAAAGGATAGTACGAAATTAATCTTTTGAACAAATCTGAGTAGGTTTTGATTCGTCCAGGTAGTATGATGATAGCACGTAAATCTTTGAAATCTATATTGTATTTGTATTATATACATAAACTGGTAATGCATTTTTTTTTTTGCCAATGTTAAATGCATCACCAGTTTATTTCTTCGCGTTGAGAATTCACGTATTGGCTCCACGAAGAAATGGAGAAATAAACTGGTGATGCATTTAACTTATTCTTTATTGGCAAAAAAAAAATGCATTACCACTTTATGTATATATAAATACATTAAATGTGCATGATAATAATGATAATATATATGGCTATATATATATATATATATATATATATATATAATGAAGAGTTTGTTCGCAAAAACCGATAAGTCCATTTTTGAAGATTTTGTAGTACTGTCTCTGTCATAAAGAACAAAATAATACCTTTTAAATGATATATTGGGTAATGCATATAAAGGTACATTTTTGAAGTTAGGTCAAAAGAAGCAAACATTTTATTATTATTCTATCTATTTTTCTTGACCTTTAATCACAAATATCTCCATTTGGCAAATTTGGACTTACCGGTTTTTACGAACAAACTCTTCATATATATATATATATATATATATATATATATATATATATATAATATATGAGACCAGACAGAGCTGCTGAAGGGAGTATGACTCGGATGAGTCACGAAATTGTTCTCTCGGTAATTTTCCAAATAAACTCCAGTCATACAGATTCAACAATGCCTATTTGCTAATATCAATAAGCCTATAAGGGCATTTTAATTGTCTTATAAGCCATTTAATTTAGAAAATGAAACAAAAGAAATTATGATCGTGTTTTTCTCGAAGAAATTGAAATAAAGTCAATTAACAGTCATTGATTTTCTTCGTTTTAAAATTTCTGGGCCGGAGAAATGAAAGTCTTTCCTAGACCGTCTGAGATTTTATATGTAATGTTTTTTATTCCAAGCGATCGTTAATCCGAAAATGACAAAAATGGGCATTCCAACAAACCTCCGTAATGACGAACATAATCTTAATTTTGTTTTCCCATTGATGACCATATGGATTAGCGAAATTTATCATAAATTCGGATTAACCTTCGGAATTACGAACCTTATATCGTTTTCGTAATATTACGAACCTTCGGATCAACGACCTGTAGTCAATGTCACCTTTTTTTTTGGGTAAAATCTTGCATTTATTCAAGACTTCCTTTTGATGACGGAGTTTTTCAGGGAGCCCCTAATGATTTCGTTACTCTGATTTTAAACTTGAACATTAGTTGAATTGTCCTTTGACTTCTCTAGCGCTCCTCTTCCAAAACTTAATAAGGGGGGTAGGGTAAAAGAGAAAGCCATACACAACAAGAGCAAAAACTAAAACTGTACAGCAATGCTCCACCAGTCAACAATAATGGTGAAAGATTAATTTTGTCGACACTATTGCCACAGTTGCTCTGGTGTTATTTTCTCCAGGGACTTGGAGGTAAGGGTTAGGGTTTTGTTATGGTTTTATGTTTAGTTTGGCGCGATGATAAGGATTAGGGGTTAGGGTTATGAGTGTTAATAGGACAGTGTCATGGCCGGCGAAACGGGGGGGGGGGGGGGGGGGGGGGGCTCGGGCCCTCCACTTTTTTTTTTTGCTTCATACAAAGGAATACATAAGGTGTCACCACTTTGGGCCCCCACTTTCTTTTACCCCGGAAGTGCGTAAGTGGCACTAGAAAGATTATAGAGACCTTCATTTCATTTTTTCATTTCATTTTTTATTTCATTTCCGGCCAAACCATATAATATGACATTGCATATACACAAAGTCAGTAGGGGCCTACAAAGTAACTTTTACATGTCCAAATGAAATTTAAATACACGTCATTTGTTTACATGAAACAAAAAACATATTTTGGTAGAAGAAGTACAAGGACAAAATGTGACTGAATCATAACAAAGAAAAGGTAGGAAATGGAGGGGACTGCTAAAAAGCCAAGCTTGTAGAATGCAGTCCCCTCGGAGTCGCTTTATAATAGTAATACACGAGACATTTTAACATAATCCACGGGAACCAGAACACAAAACGAGTACGCACTCAAACGCACACACATATAACACAGTAACAAAGCAGCTCTCTTACATACACGTGGAAAGGATAAAAAGGAGATAGAAAGGGGCAGGAAGACAGAGGGAAGGGCAAAGGAGAAGAGTATTGGGGGTCGATGCAGGACACAGGAAGTTGTTTTCATATGAATGATATAACACAGGGCTTGCCCTTAACTTTTTTTTTAGGTGGCCAGCCGGGCCACTTAACCATGATTTTGGGTGGCCAAATGTAATTTTAGGTGGCCCGGATGCTTTGTCAGTTTTTCATGTTGCAATCGAAGGGCGTGTATTATTGCATAATACAACAAAACTTAGAAGCTTACACTGCAGACATATGCTTCATTGTTATGGTTTTGAGATTGCTACATAACTTTTTTTAATCACTTGCCCGGATTTGCAAATTATTACAAAACATTTGCCTGAACAGGAATTTCATTTGCCCGAAAAAAAATCAGGAAATATAAATAATGCAAAAAAAATCAGGAAATGTAGATCATGCAAAAAAAAAAAAAAAAAAAGAAATCATTTGCATGTCAAGGTTTTGATGGAAAAAAAAGAAAGAAAGTGAAGTTGATAAAGAGTTGATAAAAAGAAAGAAATAGGCTATTTATTTTTGAGGAGGACTAGTACCGCGGCACTCTTCAGCACTCCTTATCCCCCCCCCCCCCCACCAGTAGCCTACATAAACCACCTGCGTAGGGCCCAAGACTCCGCCTGCACCTGGAGAAATAATCTAATTAATCACAAAGCCTGTTACTGAGACCAAGTTTTTTTCTTCTTTTTGATAATAATGGTACTTTGATATTCCAAAATGCTTCTAATTGGTTATTCCACTTCCCCTCTACCTGACTCCTTTCATTAGTACTCATTTCACTCTGATCTTTCCCCACCCTGGCCTCGATCCCATATGAAAAAAGAAAGAAGAAAAAAAAAACCTGAGAAAAACAAACAAACACACACATACACACAAAGTGCAACACACAACAAAAACCTCTTCCCTACAGCTGTAACACATTCCTGATTTCCGTGTTTCTATCAGGTGAAACGACATTTTTAAAACAGGAATAAAACAACAGTAGGTATTGATTGAAACTCGACACCCTTTCAGGCCAGCCAGGCCAGGCTGCCATGTAACTTCAAAGCACATTCCGACAGCTGGCTGACAAAACCACAAGGCGAAGGAATTTGCGCGCTCTTGTGAATTGCATGCTAGTCTGTGAGCTATCAAAAGCAGACCTTTTGAACAACTGCAAACGTTATGATACCATTTTGTCTTCCTTTTGGCCTCAAAGAAAAACATCAAAAAGACGAATTGAGTATCACGAGTTTGTATATCGCCATGCAAAAAGATTACTACACTCATGTCATGACACGAAATGAATAAATATTCCAAGACAAAAACAAAGCAGCCTCGGGTATCTATAGACGGTGACATCGAGACGCCATGCATTCACCATGCACGTTGGGGAGCAATGTGTTGGAGTTGGCAGGGAGGGGTGATCCAGGAGTTTGTGAGAACTTCCCGAGTTACAATCTCAAAGCAAAGCTGAAGCTTCTTGTGGTCTCACGCCCAGCAAATCTGCGTGCTAGTTCTCAATTCAAAGGAAGTTTATCTCTGATCTGTTGAGTTATTTTTGCTGAATCATAGGAGCTTATCATGCCTGAAGTTCAAATGGAAGGTTGCCAAAAATTTCATATTCACAAAGCTTCAGAATTTTCTGACACATTGCCTACTATATTCATTTGAAATGGCAAATTTAGAGGGTACAAATCAATGTGGATGATGATCATCCACATCCGATGATTATCCACATATTCGCATCCTCAAAATTTGACATTTCAAATGCATTAAAAATCTTCCAGTAATTTATTTTAGGCTGTTGATGCAGCAGTAAAGACGTCAGAAATTTCATATGAACTTGAATATTAGTCAGGATAAAGACCAAAAAAAATCTGCACCAAAAAAAAAAAAATATGATTCTTTCATTGTCACTGGTTGTCAAATTTGTGATTTCACGAAAAATTTGACACTCTACAATGTCTACTAACACCTCAAAATCGCAGGAGAGTGATAAGAAATAAAGAATCATTACATTTGTAATCCTGGGTCTTTGCCCTGGGGCTTGGACTTGAGCTATTTTGATAATTATACATTCTTTCCCTGTTCATTTCCAAGACCCCAGATCGACAGTTCATGACCTCCAAGAATGCGCCAGTACGCGCGGTTTCTTCTGTTGATTGGTCTCTCTCTCTCCACCCCTCCCCATTCCCCAGTCTGGCACCTTGGCATCGTGGGATTTTTTTTTTCTGTGCTCGGTGAACTTGGTGATCACTCTTTACTACTCCATC